>NW_017806854.1:39425-59936 GCF_001891065.2 Hippocampus comes | reverse complement strand
GGGTGAACAGCCACTCAGATCATTGTAAATTGCTTTTGCTCATACACAGCTGCCTGGCCTGGCTTGTTGGTTTACGGATCACAAACAAGATAAACCGCATGCGCTCGCTATGCTCGGTTAATGTTGAGCTTTGGGGTGCTTTTGTCTGTAAACGCCGTACTTTTTCACTTTATGATGCCTACTGGCACGTTTTAAACAAACAGATGCTAAATGTGAGCAATGTGACATGTTTAGCTACGTAGTTCTTAACTATGTTTGCGTTTTCAGAATGTTTTTTGTTGGCTGTTCCCTCCAGTTCCGTGAAATGGCGCTTGTAGGGAGTTCATAATTGCCTGTCTGCTGCGTCAAACGCAGATTTTTTTTTTTTTTTGTGCAAAGAAGATGGCTAATAATTTTATTTGAATTTTATTGCTTTGCATGAAATCTCAGTCTGGATCGCTTTCTTTCATTTTTATGAACTTCAGGCAGTTTTTTTCCCCCGTAAATTTAGCGTCATTCAAAAAACTTTGGTTGAACATCTTTTACAGTGCCGAGTTGTCACGGTTGTACAATCGGAGGATCCAGATTGTGGCCGCCCAAAACCACGGGTGGGTTTTGAAAAACACCTTATCACGTCCACACAGTTCAAAGTGTGCATGAATCCCTCCGTTTGATGGAGTGCCTGTCCTCATCTGACCGCTTGTGACCCGAAGCCCCTTTCAGACGACTGTGGGAAAGTGGCCCGGTACGTCGTGTGCCTTATATTCCTGTTTTTGAAATGTGCGAGGAAATCGGACCACGTGGAGAAAAGCAAAAATTTAGGAGAACGCACAAATCTCACAAGCCGAGATTCAAACCTGACACCTCTCACCAAAGACTTTTAAGAAGTTGCCTTGGAAATATCGATGACAGATATTTGCCATTTTTATAGTGGGGGTTTTGGGGGGAAAAATTATTGCTATTGTTGCTCCTTTGAGGAAACACAATCTTTCACACTTTTAGAAAACATTCAGGTCATTTTTTTGTATTATTTTAGATGTTCTAATCAACTACTATTTTTTTAGGGAATTGTATCAATTCCATTAGAAAAAAAAAAACCAATAATAAATTGTCCAGGCTACACAAGTCTTCACTTGTCATCAATCAGTCAATTTTGAATGGTAGGCTAATCACGTTTATGGAAGAAACCTAATTTACAACACGGGCCGCAGTGTACTCAAGTTCCCACTTGTCAATGTCGTCTTGTCACGACAGAGATGTGAGCTACTGATGACTCAATAATATTGCTTTCGGGACATATTGAGAGTGAGGGAAAATCGTTGACGAGCAACTGAGTGGGTGGAATATTTACGGGTTCAGTGGGGCGCATATTCCAAAAAAAAAAAAAAAAAGCAGAGAATAGCTCACTGTGACCATTCCCGTGTAGGAACATAACACATCGTCAATAGCATGTGAAAGAGGCTGTGAGTAGCGCCGGTCCATTTGGAAATAAACATGCAAAGCTTAGTGGGAAATCATCAGGGAGATGTTTGTTTGCCCCCTCTGAAATGTTTGGAATGATCACCACCTGCCTACTGACTCAGTCCATTTTCTAGCGCTGTGCTCTCCCCTGAAGTGGTCCCCTCTGATCGAGTTAATGAACAAATTGGTGACCCAACAGAGCATTCACATGCTGGTGCCGAGCTTCGATGCGCTGGAGCAATACAAAGACGGCTTCTATACAACCCGGCCGCATTGTCAAGGAACAAAGCTGCGCGCCGCGTTTTACCTCGGTCTGCCTCACAATTTAAAGTTCTGGATTTCAATCTCGGCTCTGCAGCGGACTTTGCGGCATCATCTCCTCTTGTGTTGGTTTTCTGCCGCTTTCCTTCTTGAGCTTCGAAAACATGCGTCATGGATACATTGTGCCCCATTTTCATGCAAATCAAGATCGTTGATTACATTTACATGTTTTGGCAGCATTGTTATTGTTTTGTCTGCAGGATTGTCTTGTGCGAAATTATAACCAATTTGCACACTTGAACCCACTTCGGTTACCAAATGTGATTCTTTTCACCTCACAAGACAGCAAAAATGATCATGCTCTGTCATTTCCAGGATGCTTGCTCTCGAGCTCTCTACACAACTTTAGACAAGCCCATTTACATGAATAGCAACAAATAGATAATAATAGATGTTCTGACAAGTTTGCACATTTGCCATTTGCGAAAAAAAAGCCGCTTCGCAGCGAAAAAGACAGCAAAAACAGCATTCCTTTCGATGTAACCTTGGGTCTTGGTGCTTATCAGCAAACTCTTTTCCATTTTTATTGTGCTGAGGGCTCTCTGACAACTGTGACAGCTTTGCCATATCTTGGAACATTTCCTATGGCTGAACAGTACTTCAAATTGATTTCTTTGCCCATTCTTTGGCTGACACCGTGAGCCATCAACCCACAACAATTTTCTGCTCTATCGCCAGGGTGTGCGTGTGTGTGCGAGTGTGTGTGTGCGTGTGTGTGTATGTGTGTGTGTGTGTGTGTGTGTGTGTGCGTGTGTGTGTGCGTGTATTCAGTAAATTGTCCTTGGGCGTTGAAGTGAGTGTGAGTGGTTGTTGGTCGATATGTGCATGCTAGTGGCGAGCTGGCGACCACTCCAGGGTGTACATTGGCTCTCATGAATGTACTGCTTGTCACTATGCATCGCTGGCATAGATAGATGAACAAAGCACTCACACTCACGCCCAGGAACAATTTCGAGTGTTCCATTAACCTGTCATGCATGTTTTTAGAATGCGGGAGGAAACCGACAGAGGCACGGGGAGAACGCGCAAACTTCACATCGGAAGGCCGGATCCGGAATCGAACCCTGCACCACTGCACTGTGAGGCTGATGTGCTAACCAGTCGACATGTGTGTTTATATATATCATCTATTTTCATCACCATTTATCCGGAACAGGGTCGCAGGGAGTTGCTGGAGCCTGCCCCCGCTGATTTTGGGGGGAAGGCAGGCTACACCCTGAACTGGTCGCCAGTCAGTTGCTGGGCACAAATAGAGACAAACAACCGCTCACATCCACATCGTCACCGAGTGGGAACCCATCCCACACTGTCTACACACAAGTCAGGTTAGTGTACCACTACACACTCTCTAGGCACTAAGACCTCCTGCCAAGAGTCTAGGAGCTCATTATGGGCATAGTTACATTTGGGGGGGGGAGAAAGATCAATAGTCAGTCATAAAGCAAGCTTTTCCCTCTAAATGAAGGAAAGCACAAAAATGAAAATGAACCAGAGCAAAGAGGCACATGTCCTTCTGGTCTCCAAAATAGTCCTTTCCATCATCCCCTTAATGCTTTTACCCAGACTCAAAACTGCACACGACAACAACCGCGCTTGTTTTGTGCTTCCATTAGTGTTAACGAAGACCCTGAAATTGTTTTTTTTTTACCTTTGAAAACAGGAATCAATCAGAGCATTCATACAAGAACCACTAGTGTGGTGCTTTTACTCTGATTTTCCCCGAGTACATCCCTTATGGAGGCCTAAAAATACACAAGAACAAAGTCTGTTGCGACCACTTCTTCAAAAGGGACTCTAATGGGATGAGTTCGCATGTGGAACTTTTCAAATGTCATGTCTCAGAAGAGTTATTAATAAAGCAACTAGTGATTGAAATTAGCATCGGCAGGTGTGAGGAAGGGCGCGAATGGTTGGAGGGTGCGCGGGGTGACATGAATTGGGGGGGAGCGGGGGACAAGAGGAGAAAAAGCTCGGCGCTGTGACTCATTCTATCTCGTCCATTAGTTGGCGACATGCAACTGAAAGGCACAAAGGAGCCCGCTAATGCACGGATAACCTGGAGGTCTGTCTGCGTCTCTTTCTTTGTTACCTTCTTGCTCTCTCGTTTGCATCCACTCCGACGCTGCACGTTGCACCATTTCTACCTGCTCCTTTCTCCTCCTCCATGTCTGCGCCTATCAATCCGTGGCCAGAATCGCTCATCCCAATTGACATATTTGCCAAGGTTCCCGGCCATTTCGAGACGAGGTGGTTACTTTTTAGGGTGGGAAATGATTAAAATTCCCCGTTCTGCATATAACATCCCACGGGTCATAAACGTTACTCGATTAATTCCTTATAACCCGAGGAGATTCATTAGTGTTTTATCACCGTACGTTCTGTGGCCGCTTGATCAAAATGCGTTGATCTAAGCTAGCATGCCCATAAAGTTTGGTTTGATGTGTGAAAGGAGAGAAAGTGGACCCCCTTTCCCCCTTTTCTGTTTCAGTTCCATTTAATATGACAACTTAATTTCTGAAGCCTGTTTATTTTAGTAACAAAGTCAGAATAATGTAAATAACATAGTAAACAGATTAGGCTTCCTCCCATATTTCAAAATAGCATGCCTGTTAGGCTCATTGAAGAGTCGGAATTATCCAAGGACAAGTTGTATTAAAAAAAAAAATAAAAAAAATAAGGGAATGGAAATCTGTTGGCAAACCACATGAGAGCCGTCCCGCGGTGCCAAATCGCTCCATTATCTCTGTGGGGTACAAAACATAATGTCCTCAAAGGAAAAATAGTTCCCACCAGTTTGCCATCGTATCACTCCTTATCTATTTGAGCAGCTGTAACATTTTCTGTAAAACATCCAGAGACAGTTTTGACACCTTGGCTCGATGAGATTCGAGTGTTCATTACAGGGCCATCGTGGACTCTCAAAATCCTTTCTCTGCCTTTTCCCAAAAATGTGTCTGTGAGCGAGCCGTTCTGCCCTTCACTGTATGCAACCGTGGGAAACTTTGAAACAGTCATTCGCGCCTTCGTCACATCTCGGATGGATGACTGTAATGCACTTGACTTTGGAGTCAGCCAGTCCTCCATTAAACGTCTCCAGTTGGTCCAGAATGCTGCTGCTCGCCTCTTGACTGGTCCTCATAAGAGGGAGCACATCACTTCTACTCTGGTATCCCTTCACTGATCCCACTCTTTGGGAATGACCCCCCCTTGCTGCCCTTCTTTAAAACTCATTTTTATTCTTTGGCTTTTGACTCGGCATGAGACTGGATTTTTAGTTTGAAGACGCTAGAAATACAGTAGAGTTGATTTGAGTTCAGTTCAAGAAAACTAGAACTCTTGAATTATTCACTTCAAAAACAAAAGTGAGGCAATCAATTGCCTCACTTTTTTTTTTTGGAGCTCTGCTAAGTTATTCGGGTTTACAGTGTAAGAACATATCAGAAGCTGTACAAGTATTGCTGTTTTGACTTTCACTGAGTTCCTAACCAAAGGGTAAAATTGCAAATAAATTGCTGCGGTGCTTTGTGACCTTCAAAGTACTCAATGCACCTGTGAAAGTAGCGATAGTGCTATATGCCGCGTTGACAGTTGCCCGAACCGAAAAAGGACATTTTTGTCAATGGCATATTTCTCATTAAAATGATTCTGTTGTTTCAGACGTATAACAACGAGCATCATGCAGTAAACACACCGTGTGGTCCTGTAAAAACACTGATAAAAACACACACACACACACACCAAATCACAGGATGACCTCGCAGGACAGCGTAATCCAGCCTGTGCAGCCGCAGATAAACAGCACGCGGTAGCGGGAAAAGGTGAATTTGTAACTGACCTTCCTCTCAGGAAGGATGCTTAATCTGAGAGAATGCCCTTAATCCAATTTGGATGCGCCCGGCACAATCATTTGCACTTATTACCTGGCCCGTTGCAGTGCTCGAGTCAGTTTCTTGTCACTCCGTGGCAGAACTGACAAATGATGAGGACCATGACATTGAGTAAATGAAGAGTTAAGGCGCTGGCGTTCAGGATCAAACTATTAATAGCCACCCATTAAGTAATGTGTGATAATGTGCAATACGATGCAATGGAGACGCTATCTTCTCACTTCTCTTTGTCGTATTTTAATTTATGTGACTCCATATCAGCAGGAAGGATCACAGTACTGGTTGCCACGGCGCTGCTTCGTCTTGCAACGTCTTTCGTTCCTATCTATCTTATCTTCTGTTTTAATCACGGGTGAAACAAATTGAGCTGCAATACAATAAACCGCAGGTTTTCACTCTCCTCCCATCCCAAGTAGACTAAAACAACCGTCCCTTAACCAGCGGTCTCCAACCAGGGGTCCCCAACCAGCGGTCCGCGAACCGGAACCGTGCCGCACAGAGACAGAGCTGTGAGCAAATTTAATCCATCCGACGTGGTGGAAAAGTGCACGACTCTGGTGTATCCTAGTCCCCCTTCTAACATTGGTTTGCGAGTTGAAATAAACATAATCCGCCAATAAACGAAAGAAGCAGCGCTACACAGAAAGAAATAATAACAAATTGACCAAAGGTATGGGCAGCCATGACTTTCGAAAATGAAGCTATTTGCAACGCGGAGGAGGAAGCTGTTGTGCGTGCTATAACGTCAAAAGCCAGGCAACGCAAGAAACCTGTTGAATCATTTGAACAACTGCCACCCAAAATGCATGAAAGCATGAATAGTGCAAGCAGAGTTTGCACAGCGTGCCCACATAAACATGAGCAGATGAGTTGCGAATAACGAGTCGGCAACCACCGGATGTCACGTTTGAAAGTAGCGATGATGCTAACGGCGCATGTAACTTCCAAATGATTATGTTGACATTATAAGGCGTGTTTATTATTCCTAATCGTTCGTAGTTCACCGTGTTAATTTATTGTATACAACATTTGTTATACAGTAGAATAACACCGTTTGAAGCAATGAGGGTTAATAAAATGTTGAATTACTGTATAATTATCATTGTTGTCGGCAGCAGTGCTTTAAAACTGGCAATTTAAAATCAATGGTTGGCCAGTCCGCGAACAGCATGTACCTGTCTCAACCGGTCCGTGACACAAAAAACGGTTGGGGACCACTGGACTAAAACACTCGCATATTCTACGGCACTCAATCCAAGTGTGGATATGAGATCCTTTCCATTCCGACTTCATGCATGGCGCTCCCATTAGATCAAGTGAGCATATCATTAGTAGCGTTTCCCTCAGTTGTACTCCGAAATGAGAATATAGCTTCATCGCGCCCATTAACTGGTTGATATCTCCATCCCAGCAGCAGATGTGCCCTTTCTAGTTGGGGACACACTGGAAGTCACACACACGAATATCACACTTCTCATTTTAGCCCCCCGTGGCGCCGCGTTAATGGCCTCAAAATAAGATGCTATGACCAGGAGAGAACAAAGAGCAGACACGGTGACGTCGTATTGCTCTCGATGTGTGGAAGATGCTGCAAGCTTGCGCGTGGTGGGGGTTGCGAGTTGGAGGATGTCGTGTGGTCAAATTCCATTTCGGTTCTCAGTGGCATTCCGCTGGCAATAAGCTACGATCGACCGTTTCCGTTTAATTTCATGTCCGACTCGCGCCAAGTGCGAAACGCGAAGCTACGACACGAGGCAACCGGCTTTTCAGATATGTGACAACGCGCGCTGACGTTGCTCCAATGTCTCCGGCGTGACTTTCCAGCGGACCGTATTGCAGAAATCCCGCAGCGCGTTCGGCCGCAGACACGGTTTAGCCATTGATTCGTTTGCTGTTAAGCTGCCTTGACACTTGCACAAAATCCATCGGTCACGCAGCCAGAGGAAAGCAATCGACCACTTCAGACTTTTACATTGGTGAGGAATGAGGCTGAAAAAGATGGACTGCCAAATGGTCCGGCAAACGCGTAGGGATGACGGAGGCACACTGAAATAAAAAAAACTTTTCTCAATCAGCAGCAAATGCCACATTTTCCCCCCATCTTTCCATGAGGCTAATGGACCTTGTATTTGTTTGAAATTTCAAGTTTCCCGCCACTAAAGCATTAAAAGATGTTTAAATGATCTGTTTTGCTGAGTCAAACTGTCTCCATCACAATTCCAAGCCAAAGCGAGTGAAAATTCACCCTTCCGGACTGTTGCGCGTGTCTAAAAAAAATAGGTCACCATTGTTGTAAAGACTTGAAGAAAATAATTATAATACCTGACGATGTAGTGGCAAATGTGTAGTGGGCGATTGTAGCGTGTGCTCAGGGAAGTGAGTCTTAAAATATGACGACTACGATACGGTATGCGTCGTTATTTTCACAGCACGAGCTCACCGACGGCACTCGATGCAACACAGCTACATCTCGCATGTCCAAAAGGCTGCTTCATATAAAACATGTCCTGTAAACATGCTTCATCCCTCATGAAACAATTCCACGCCGCAGAGTCATTTATCCGTCAATGGCACATGAAGCGCCCATTTTATCGCTCGCCTGCGCGACAAACGTCTTCACCGATAATGGCCCAAGATTATGCACATTCATTACCATTATCATTAAAATCATCATTGCCCTGCGCTTAGCATAATAACAGCATTTGACTGATTCCCTCCTTGTGCGCCTTGCCTATATGTTGGACGCAGATAAGTCGCCTCCGTCATTCTTTCAAGGTTCCCTTTGTCTTATGTTGTCTAATATTGCGATGCCTCACCGCCAGTCAAAAAAGCAAAGCTGCTTACGCGAAAGGCGCCAGTGTTCGCTATTTATCTTCTCTCGCCGCCCAAAAAATGCATCGTGGAGAAATAATTCCTAATGTAGTTTGCCGTGTTCATAATTTCTTCATGACTTTCAGTGTGCCACCACTCAAGTTTGTTATTAAAAAAGTGAAGGATTGTTGTCAAGCTATAGCACAATATGACCCAAACTGGGAAATCTGCATTAATCCTGATGTTCCATTTCATATACTCTCAGTGGATTTAATGAGGAAGACGCAGCTTTCTGGAATGTGTTTTTATTTCGTGGTCATTAGCAATTCTTCATGAATCCCTAAGACAGTTGCATCTTGCAAACGCGGTGCTCTACAGATGAAATCATTTCAAAGTGTAGTTTTAAATGACCAGACCGAGCAAGTCATCATTCTTTTGTTTTATCACACATACTCCTCATTTGGGATGAGCAAAATAATCAATGTGTGGATTAATTGCTCATTAAGAATACTGTTGATATTGCGCGATATCTCACTGTGAATCCAGGAGGCAATATAGAGTGCAGTATTCGTCTGTAACCAGCAGAGGCGCTGTTGATTTGGTCTCACCGAGTTTCTCTCGATGGAAAAATACTTGCCTTGGATGCAATCATAAATGTCCAAACTTTTTCATACAATTGATCATCTTTCCTATAATTGCTCAAGCAAATTTGGTCGACCCCTGCCCTTACTGCATACAGAATTTAGTTGAAAAAAAAAAGTCTTCTTTACTTTCTTTGTCTAGCAGTTACTACAGTTGGATTTAAGTCCGCTACGCCTCAGCCCATTACAAAGTGCTGCTAAGTGCCATCTCAGCACAGCGTGGGGCTATCTTGTTAATTAAGTAGTAATCATTTGTAGTGTGGGCGCTGCAGAGGGTGAAGATGGTACCATCGGAGCAACAGGGAGACGAATAAAGTCGTGGGGAATACATCACTCCCCAGCAAAGAATGATATAATTCCAGCTGCGGATGGATGTTTTCCAAATTCACAAAGCTTTACAAAACCAGTGGAGCAGAAAGCAAAAAAACGCAAGCGCAGGAGAAAACGTTAAAGCTGATGATCCGGTAGCAACATTATCCCTCTTGGATCGATTATCCACAACAATTACATCCAGAAGAAACCAATCTTGTAAAAGTTTTTTTTTTTTTTTTTTTGCCTTCATCTCCAAGTGCATTTTCTCCCCTTTTGACAAACACCATCTTGACACACAATTGGGTCGCCATGATAGAAATTCTGCGCCCCCACCCCAAAAAAAAAAAAAAAAAAAAAAAACTTCCTTACCTTTATCTGTGACGTAGTGATTTTCTTCGAGGGCTTCTTCTGTGGCTTCAAGGGAGTTTGTAATCTCAGCTTGTATCCTTAGGCTAAGGATTTCAACAACTGAACACATACCTCCTCTGAGGCTTCTTATAAAGGCACACCCCTTCCCTCCTGGCTCAGCATCAAACCTCCTCCCCCTCAAACATCATCATAGTGAGAGTGGGGTGATTCCCCCAATCTGTTACGTATGAACCGGGTGGATACAGACACACCCACACCCACGCACACGCACACACACACACACACACACACACACACACACACACACACACACACACACACACACACACACGCACACACACACACACAGACACCCGGCATGGCCCGTGCTGACGTAGTGAACAGTGCCTACGCCATCGGTTTCGTCTTCATCGAGCAACTAATGGAACTCTAAAAATACGCAAAGGTGTCCATAAAACCCACAACCTTAGACACCAGCCCGGTATCAAGGTTGAGGGAAACAATGCCACCTCACAGTCACAATATTACGACAAAAAGATGTAAAATATGACGAGATGGGACAAGACACAGAAACGAATGTATCGGTGGTAGCGGCACACTCCATGCAAGCGATTGTGTGTCTGGTTTATGAATGGCGGTTAATAGAGCGCAATCAATTGGTAGAACATATGCAGCCTGCCCGGTTTTGGAGATGGCAGCTGACTCATGAAGGGCATTTAGGAAGCATTGCCCATAGAACTTTCAGCGGAGGCTATTAAGAATCATTACATTAGTTACCTCTGGTACATCATGTTAAATGAGCGCTGTCTTGCTTTTTTTACCCCCCTCAATGTTGCTCATTTGGTTTCGCTGTGACACAACAATGTGCAAAACTATTAGGCCACCAATTCCTTTCACAACCTTTTTCCCGGCAGTCATTTCAACAGAGCAAAATGGTGAATGGTCGGACAGACACATTTAGCAATGACTTTAATGAGATCTCCATTGGGTTTCACTTGGAGAAGCAGAAGCTTCCTGTTATAGCTCAAGCATAATGGCAGCTGACGACAAATGATTGGAACTGTTTTCTTTTTCTCTAAAAGGGGACTTATGGTGCGTCTCTTGAGTACCTGGCCACGCGTCAAGATTTCATGCCTGAAAATGTGGCTGTGAGCGAGACATTCTCCATTTCTGCCTCACTGTTGCATAACAGTCGAGGAAACTTGCATTGTAAGTGTCCTTACACTGAGTTTCAATGCCAATGACTTGGCGGCAGGGCTGTGAACAATCCACAGCGGAAGAGACGCTTTTGACACGTTTTTTTGTCAAAACCAAAAAATTGGATGCACATATTAGCGTTAGCTTCTGATTAGCGGCAAAAACTTCACTCTTTGTTGAAGAGTGTGACCCGCAGGTGGTCAGGCAGAGTGGGGTGTATTTGTGATTGTATCTGCTGCATGCATGACTTACACAGATTGATCATTTAATGATGAAACGCTGCCTCCCTGAAGGAAAATACAGTCTTTGGTGTTCGTGGGGGCTCATGCAAGCTTCCTCCGCTATTCAAATACGAGCCGTCTGACTTGAAGCGTTAACAAATTAATGAAGCACAAGATTCACCCACATAAATGAATTTTTCTGTTCATCAATGCAATTACATAACCAAAAGTCCAAAAGAGTTATGAAAAAAACCTCACTCATGATATTAGTGTTGTAGTTGAACAATACCAAAACAAAACTGAGATGACATGACGAGGAACAGGAGCGGAACCGTTCCACTGCCACCTGCTGGAGACAAAACAAAACAGAACCATGACAATTGGCCTGGACAAAATTGATGGCGTCTTCAAGTCAACATTTTGTTCACCGCATTCAAATGATTTCTGTAACACTCATTGACACTTTTTCACTAGTCAAGAAGTATTTTGGCTGACCAGGATTCGAAGGGTTGCATCTCCAAAAGTTCAATAGCATTTAGGTGAGCTTATGTTTTTTATGCTCCAGGAGGTGACCTGCATTTGAGACCAAGCTTTTTGATAGTCTTGAGATTGCATTGTACAGATTGCACAGATTCAAGACACATGTGTAGCGCATGTGGCAAAATAGCTCCAGAACATAACAGCGCATCGTCGCTGTTTTAAAAATAGATGCCTCCAATTTGCAGTACAGTAAAGGAAGGGGAATGCGGTAACCATCCTCATCCTCATCCCCATCTTCATCAAAACTTCCCAGCAGAAACAACAATTATGACTTCAGTTGTGTCACCAGAGCACCAAACGTCAAGTCCATTTTTAACTTGAGCTGACGTTAGTGTCCTGTAAGCGTGTGAATGCTCCTTGTGTACCTGCTGGAGGTTGATAGTGATGGCCGAATCGCTTATAGACAAGAGCCCTCACTGCAGCTCAGATAAGGCGCACAGAGGAGCCAGCGGCCGTTTGTAGGTCTGCCTGTCATTGATACGGCCGCTGTCCACGGCCCGGCCACTCAATGCTTCCTTTGGTGGCCAAGACAGTGATGAGCTTGACAACGGTGGGAGTGAAGCCGCACTAAGACCCTCTCAGTCTCGCCTCTTGGCGATATCACAATCACGGCGGCAAGAATGATCTTGTAAAATGTTGGCTTTTTTTCCCTCGACACATAAATGTGCGGGAGGTTTCATAACAGATGGCTGTTTCGTTGCCGCTGTTGAGGGGTTGTCGTTTGTCTCATCTCCACAATGGTAACTAATACATTTTTTTTCAAGAGGATAATATTATTTACATAATCAGAATGATTAATAAAGATATATCTATTTGTGCTTGCAGCCCGACCAGTTCCCAAACAAGTTGCTTACAACCCAGAGCTGCCATGCTATGGTAATTAGCTATGCGGATTACAAACACTAACAGCCATGAATAGAAATGTGTAATTGCTTTGCAGGCTGGCACGTTACCACGTTACGTACATATGTACGTACCCCGAGTTTTAAGCGTGGGCTGCCACAGTTCTTTATCCTTAGAAATTGTCTGTCTTACTAAGAGTGTAAATGGTGGTCTGTCTCGATGTGTCACCCCCGCCCCCCCGTAATGGACCGGTGATCAGGCCAGTGTATACTCCACCACTCAGCTTCCCTGTAGCCCAGAGGGGGATAAGCCATAGAGAAAACAGATTGGATGGCTAAAACTATTTGAATTCTGGATACTTTTCTGATTACTATTACTCATCCATACTGTATGTTTACCTTTTTGCCGTTTAAACTGGATGAGGAAGTGACAATTGTGTCCCACCAGAAGAGCGATGGCTGATGCGCCCAGATAGCATGCGATCTCCGGCTCGCGGCCAGCCTCGTGATCATCTACAATGATTAAGAAAGATAGAAGCGTTTGCTGATTGCATGTCCCTGACTGTTACATACAAGTATAGTCGATGCTATGCTGAGTTGCCTAGCTGATGCTAACAGCGCATTATTCTTATTATTAAACGTGCACCTCTCTTGTGAAAATACACTGCATGAACCACCAAAAGAAACCGCGAATAACGTGTTCATATTCATGGAAGCACACAGCAGTGCTCGGTGTGTTTGCATTCAAGATAATTTCTTTTCATTGCCAGCTCATACTGGCCAAGGGGCATCTGAGCCAGGAGGAACGTTTTACTTGTTGCCATTTGGAAATATTCAAAGTGGGAATTCATCGCAGCAGTCCTACACGAAACACATCAGGATTGTAATAGCAAGAAATGAGGATGCCATTGACACCGACACCCTGGGTCCTATTGAGGCCAATTTTCATGTTAATATGGTGACTGGTGTGAAATGTATGACAGCATAGTAGGAGGTTGTTTATTGATGTTCACTCTGTGTTGGAGAGGGCTCGGGATAGACCTTTTTGGGATTAAACGGGAGGGCGTTGACCTCAATCAAGGAAATAATTACTGCTGCCCCTCCTATTGCCAGACACTTTAATTAGCCAACAAAGCTCCCATAGAAACACAGCGAATCAGAAACCTGGGCTGATTGCAGCTTAAATTCCGATTGAATCCATCAGGATCTTTTCAGAAAGCTTCTAATGTCATATTGAGTATTTTACTGGAAAGTCAATTCCTGCATCGTGGTTTGTTTCCCCCCAAAACTAGCTCCCCACTAAATTCCCCAAGTGGAAGGTGCGTTCTGTATCCAGTCACCGTCTGCGTCTTGTCAGTAGGTGACATATGATAATAGAATAAAGGGCATTTGCCTAAAGATAAAAACTAGTCAAGTGTGACTGACTTCACCCTGAACCAAGTAATGAGGACTCGCCAAGATTAGCATCGCTGATAGAGGCAATGGATCACAAATGCACGCACGCGCGCACACACACACTTTTGTCTATCAGAGCTTCAGTTTCCTAATATATTCTCTCAGAATTACAAACGCGCACAAAGATACAATATCCACCAACCCACCCAATCTGTGGTCAGTGTTCTGCTCGTTCACCGACAATCTTCAAAAATAATGCGGTGCCCACATTGTGTCTGATTAACTGTGACTGTGGGAATGAAAGTAACATTACACCATGCATATTTTTGTTAAATTGCTGTTGTGGGACTCATGTTGATCCATGTCCTAAATATAGCTATTATTAATGAATTTTTCATTGTGTTTGTGCTGTCTCCGGCTACTCAGGATTCCTCCCCCATTCTAAAACATGCATTTTCGATTCATTACATTGTCCTTAGGTGTTGAAGCGAGTCTGATTGGTTGTTGGTCTATATGTGCATGCAAGTGGCTGGGTGGTGACCAATCCAGGGTGAACTGACTCTCGTCAATGTAGTGCTTGTCAATATACATCGCTGGTATAGATACATAAATAAAGCTATATTTCCATCCATCCATTTTCTGATCCGCTTATCCTCACGAGGGTTGCGGGCGTCTTGGAGTAGTAGGCAGAGCAGAACTGGTTGCCAGCCAATCGCATGGCACACATAAACTAACAACCATTCACACTCGCAATTTGCACCTCTGTACTGCTACTTTGTTTTTCAAAGCAATTTCCAAGTTCGAGTCACACGAACCAGAGACTTTAGCCATTGTGATTGGACGAATGCAATTCGCAATTCAAATTACACACGCCCCCACCGCTCCGAAATGGCCAATCAAAACAAAGTGCTGAACGTCGGCGGCCATTCACAATTCTCGTACAGTCAGAGCGGGACGGCCTGAATGCGGAAGTACGCCTACGTCGTTTTTTTTTCTTTTGGTGGCGTTTTTTCCTTTTAGAACTTTATCGATTTAAATTTCAGCAATTTTGAGGGTAAGTTTGTGAATAATGAAGGTGCATTGACGAATAGTGCCGTGTCTTTGTCTTCACTTTGAGTCTCTTGTATGAAAAGACGAGTTGTGTCGAGTTGAACTTGTGCGCGTTCGAAGACCCCATTTAGCTACATAATAACCATGCTTGTGTAAGTGCTACGATGCTTTTCCGTTAATTTAATGTTGTCAAATTTAAACCGTATTTCATTTTGCTACTGCGTTTGAGGGCGTTTAGTGATAGACTAAGGAGCCACCTGACTTATGTACAAAGTTTGGCTTTGTCGCTGTACACATATGCTGACATATCCTCATAATAGTGTCTGGGAATTTCTGTAATGTTATCGATCAACCATCCTTTCAGCTTTTGCGTCCCTCCGCATTCTCTTTGAATTTATGGAGTGCAATTTGTACATAGAGCACCTTAAAAAGTACGCATAAAAAAATCTCTCATTATAACGTGTACGTGGTATTTTATTTATGCCGTCCTTGTACAACAGGCCTGTGAAACATGGAGGACCTCTACACTTTAGAGAAGGAGGTCGGACGAGGCAGCTATGGCGTGGTCTTTGAGGGTCTCATATCCAAAACGGGACAAAAGGTGGCTATCAAGCGTCTGCCCTGCAAGGACCCAGAATGCATTGAACTCTACTTGCAAGAACTGTGGGCCATGAGAACCACAGCCAAGAACCACATCAACGTTATTGCACTGCACAGTTGCCTCCTGCAGACAGGACGGAGGAGTTTGAAGCCCCTGAGGAAGGGGAAGCTGCCTTTACATCTTGTTGAAAGTGTGCTAAAAGGAAGTGTTGGTCATGATCGAGGTTCACAGTGTAACACTCGGAGGAGGACTAACTCTGTGTCCAGACTTCAAGACAGGACCAACATTTTCCCATCAAACCCCCCTTGCCCTTCAACTCCAAAAAGGCCCTCAAACAGATCCAGGAAGAGGCTACCCGAGAGAGAGGATGAGCAGACGAGATCTCCGTGCTGCTCTGCCCTCTGGCTCGTGATGGAGTACTGTGATGGGGGGGACTTGAATCAATACCTGCTCTCCAGGCCACCGGACGTCCATAGGAACCATAGTGTGGTGCAGCAGCTCAGCAGTGCCGTGGCCTTTCTGCATCATCTTGGGATAATCCATCGAGACCTAAAGCCTGACAACGTGCTTGTCAGTGTTACACCTAACGGTCCTATTTTTAAGGTAGGTCCTACATTTCTGTAATTGGATGAATATCTACCTATCTTGTCCCTAATTTTCACTTTTATGTTCAGCTTGTAGTTCATGCTTGAATTGGGCATTGATGTCTACCTCCAGGTCGCTGACTTTGGTCTGAGCAAGATAAGTGAGGGTCTGGTGCGTGGAAACCTGGGCAGGAAACACTTTTCGTCCACCTGTGGCTCAGACTTTTACATGGCTCCAGAAGTTTGGGGTGGACTCACCTACACAGCTCAGGCAGACATCTTCTCGCTCGGCGTGATGTTTTGGGCCGTCCTGGAGAGAATCACCTTCCTGGAGGAAGGAACCACACACGAGCAACTTGGTGAGTCAACAACGGACAGAAATTGTGCCTCTATAAGATGTCCAGGTATACATCATACACCGTTTGAAGTATTCTTTTCCCGTCACATGCTTGGTAGCTACATTAAAGGTAATCTTCATCTTGCGTGACACCACAGGACATTCAAACTGCTGGAAAATACAAAGAAGAAATTGAAGAAGTTAGGCGCTAATTGTTGGTTTATCTGCAAGCTCAATTGAAGTGACAAATTATTCTTGTCGTTTTTATTGAGGTGGATGACTTGGGAGACACATTATATTCGACACAGTCAACAGCGGTTGCTTCCTTATTTGTGTTTGGAAACAATGTCACTTTCAGGTCACTTCCTATTTTCGGCTACCGTTTGTTGCCACTGTCACCATCCGAACTAACGTGATTCCACACGTAACAATTTGCGATCACAAATATTGAACATGATAAGCATTTCCAATTGCCAGACCGGAGACCGTTTTACGAAAACGTAGGGGAGCAAAATCACGATCAACACGCACCGACCCCACGCCGCAGGATAATCTTTCCGAGACCTCAGAGAATGAGGCATTTCCTGACTTTGATCAGAAGATTCGAAATGGGCGCATGTATAATCTGCTTTACCAGGCGCAGCCCCAAGTGGGAGGTCAAAAAGGTTGAGTGAGTGTTTGTGTGCGTGCGCGCGCGCGTGTGTGTGTGTGAGTGAGTGATCTTATAGGTTGGTGATGCGGCACTGAATCGAGTTTGACTCCATTAACTGGGACATATTAAAAGTGTCAGATACTATACATCATGTGCTCGTCAAGCATGGCCGATTAATCTTCAGGTCACTTCCTATTTTCGGCTACCGTTTGTTGCCACTGTCACCATCCGAACTAACGTGATTCCACACGTAACAATTTGCGATCACAAATATTGGAACATGATAAGCATTTCCAATTGCCAGACCGGAGACCGTTTTACGAAAACGTAGGGGAGCAAAATCACGATCAACACGCACCGACCCCACGCCGCAGGATAATCTTTCCGAGACCTCAGAGAATGAGGCATTTCCTGACTTTGATCAGAAGATTCGAAATGGGCGCATGTATAATCTGCTTTACCAGGCGCAGCCCCAAGTGGGAGGTCAAAAAGGTTGAGTGAGTGTTTGTGTGCGTGCGCGCGCGTGTGTGTGTGTGAGTGAGTGATCTTATAGGTTGGTGATGCGGCACTGAATCGAGTTTGACTCCATTAACTGGGACATATTAAAAGTGTCAGATACTATACATCATGTGCTCGTCAAGCATGGCCGATTAATCGTTCATGTAAATGGCATAGAGATGAGGGATCGTTGAAAATGTCGAGAAGGGACGAAAGCACCACTGTCCCTCTTAATTCGAGACGACGTGTGTTTGTGTGTCTGCCTTTGACTGGTAATAAAATTCATTCACTCAAACACCGCCTTTTGGTCACGGTTTACATTCATTAAGATCAATTGAAACTTCAGGTGAATGATAATTGCAAGTGAGCTGGCGTTTGGGCTTTTAGAATTAGCCTTGAGGCTGTATAGCGTTCCGATGCAACAGTTCGCCCCAAGAAAAAGACTTTAAAACATCCGAGGGTCAGTGATGCTCTCATGAGGCAGAATAAGAATGGTTGCGAGTGGAGTGAGAGCGAGATTTCGGTAGCATTTGAAAAAAATGACCGAGGCAAAATGGAATACAGCGGCTCACAATCCTCTTTGTCAGGCAGATAATGGGAGAGCCGGATGGGGTCATTTCACAGATGGATAAAATGCTCCGCGACTTGACTCTTTCCTTTTTCAATAGTCACACATTTACAGCGTGTGACTTTTTGCAAGAGAAAGAGCACATTGTCATCGATGTTGATAGAGAGTCACTGTGTTTGCCGCTTTCCTTTTCCGCATCACTTGGCTGGCCGGAACTTGCGTTGGAAAAAGAAAGCAAGACTTGCGGATCATCACCATTTCAAATTTTCCACCTTTTATTTCCACCTTTCTTTTGTTTATGTAAAGGCGGACGGTAAATAAGTGTGCACACCATCTTGTAAGCGGGAATGGGCGGAGAACAGAACAATCCCATTCCAACCCATTTGAAATAGCGATCAATACAAAACTGCCTTCAAAAAAAGTTCAGCTGCAGTGTGATAATTATACCTATATAGTGATGATTTTAGAGATATGAGTTGATCTAGTGATGACATATTTTCTTATGTTTCCCCTTGAGGTGCTTACGTGTGTAAGGGTCGCTGGTTGACGCCACTGGGCGAAGCTTTGTGGGAGAACGCTGACCTCCAGCTGTGTATTCCCATGAAGTGGAAAAGAGCAGCCCCGCCGCCCAGCCCTCCCGGCCCGGCGATGTGTGGCCTGCTTCTCGACATGCTCGCCTCAAACCCGGATTCCCGGCCCGTAGCGGACCAGCTGGAGTCCAGAGTGTGCGGCGCTCTGAAAGAGGACTCCCACTGAGACGAAGCGCTGCTAATGGCCACAGCCACCGTGGAAACGTTGCCTGTCTCTGTGAGTAAATAATAGCGGAGATGAGCGGGAAAAGCAAGGCCACCTCAAACAATTCAAGGTGATTGTGGCGGCCGAGCATTCTGCTAAGAGTGCTGCAGCTGTTGTTCAGACTGGGAGTTGTCAACCGCCGCTTGTCATGTGAGTCCATCTCCCCTTTGTCGCCACAAGGGTTGGAAAAAGAGGGTAAACGTTTGCATTCAATTTCCAGAGGGATTTCAACTACGCAACCTTGGAAATATTTCAAATCGAGAACCAAAATAGTTGTGAGGATTCATTTCGAACTGGGGTACGTGAATAAAAAAAGGCATCTTATTCAAACGTAAATACAAACATTTTGTTTTGTCGAGAGCAATGTCTTCTTAATTATTTATTGTTTATCAACCAAAATAGTTGTGAGGATTCATTTCGAACTGGGCTACGTGAATAAAAAAAAGGCATCTTATTCAAACGTAAATACATTTTGTTTTGTCGCGAGCAATGTCTTCTTAATTATTTATTGTTTATTCTCCCCTTTTTTCACTTGCGCAGCCACATCTCTGAAGGTTTCTCCTAAATCAGGTGTCGGCGAAGATAGCAATATTTAACTTCACCAATAAGAGCCAACCTTCAGTTTTGTAAAAGCGTCATTTATTCCCATTAAAGGCTTTCAAAAGTTTCCAACTTGACTACTTTCTAGAATTTCCCAACCCTAGTCAGCACCTGTCGGTTGCAATCCAAATGCACAAATGTGATGATGACTTGATTATCCATCACACCGGTTGCATCATCCACCTTTCCAAAGATAATTCGGCTCCATTTGGAATGACTGTCATTGAACAGGACAGTTGATTAAAAAACAGGAGTGTGTCATTCTGACCCATCGATTGGCTGTTCATATTATTTAATCTCCATTACCCTGCTGACTGCTTGTTCTCAATAGGAGAGCGGGTGAGACACGTGCATGTTTTGGGGATTTGGAAGGATGCTGTAGTCCAAGCGAGCAGTGGGTGAACATGCAAACTAACAAAGCCAGACCAGCGATCTGAACCTTGAACCTTAAACCTCAGAGCTGTGTGGAACATATTGTAGCCGATATATCATCTCCAAACGTGCATATAAAGTGACAAATAAAATCATGAATGGAAGGTTGTATCCAAATTGGTGAACCAAATTAGGCTGGAATTTGAAATGTTTAAATGGAACTGGTACCCCGACTGAGCTGTTGCCTGTACTTTCATGTCCTGATACATTTATGCAGCATACACGTACACACTGAGCTCTTCTGGGACTTGCTCAAGTTGTGTTCGATGAAAGCGTCATGCTGTTGCCGCCGGCCGTTCGTTAAAAGGAGCATGTTGGAGCTGGAAGTGGTTTCACATTGGAAACGACTATAATGTAACCCGAGAGATTACCGCTGTTGCTTTATGTAAATAGACTGCGATGTTTATTGCATTTTTTT
>NW_017806854.1:5470-38931 GCF_001891065.2 Hippocampus comes | reverse complement strand
GCCCCCCCCCCCCCCCCATTTGCCTGAACACCTTTAACAGAAAGCTGATGAACAATACAAACAAAATAGAATTTCTTTTTTGACTGGCTTTAGCGTGTTTCCAAAAGTTGACAAATTTTAAAGTGGCCCTTTCATTTTTCTGTATGCGGCCCTCAAACGAAAAAGTTTGGATACCCTTGGCTTAATTCTTCTTTCACAAACACAATACGAATCAGAATACTGTGTTGAAACTCGTGGGGGCACCTGGACCATATCGCAGCAAGGAACTTTGTTTGACTAGACTTAAGCTTTCAAGGGGCCTTAATCAATCGATTTTTTTGGGGGGGCATAAATATCGTAAGAGCTCCATATAACAAAGGCAGATTTATGATTATTTTTATTTTGTATTTCATTATATTTACTTTCAAGGCAACGCTTATTTTTAAGTAAAAAAGAAGATTAAGGAGATCATTACAACTAACTCCCTACTTATGGAGAACCCTCAGCGCATAGAAGTGAGATGGAATGACAAAAAAGGTTCAAGGTTACGCCAGATAAATAAGGCTGGGTAGCACTGGAGTTGGCAGTACCTGCTCTCTGTCTGTGAGTGTTGCAGAGAAGATTAAACCAAAGTGGCTCCTGTACAAGAAAAAAAAAAAAACACTCAGCAAGACTGAGACGGGTGGGAGGGAAAGTCCTTTGCCATTTCACAGTTGATAAGCACTGAGCGAGGGCAGAGAGAAAGTGTGAATGTGGCCCAAAGCTCAATGCGTCAGGACTGCAACGCCAGTCACGACGCGAGCGCCGCATGCAGGAAATTACGCACGGCTGTTCCAATCACCCCCCCGCCCCCCCTTCAATCGGGTCCTATATGAGACACACTGTAGGTCGACGCGTGAGGAATTAGTGCTTTATTGCTCATATGACAAAGGCCTTCCAAGAAATGTGGCTCCACACAGCATTCGGTCAATTTTCGACACACACAAAACGGATGGAGTTGTAATTGCGGAGGCTGTGTCAAATGAGACACTAAAACACTCTTATGGCGCAATCATTGACAATGTCCTGAAGGGGTTGGCATCCTTGTCGTCATTGGGGGAGGAAATCACCTCGGAGGTGAATGACCTTTTTAGGGGCCAGTGTGGGTGTTTTGACATTCACATCTAATAACGTCTGCAAACTCTCAATTCATGATGTCGGTGATATTTTGCACTTTATTTTTCAAAAACAAAACAAAAAAAAAAAAACAAGGTTTACATTTCCGTTTTGCAAAACCATTTGGATAGATCCATGAAATTAGATTAAAGAGACGACAGGAATCAATTTATGTGGCCTAAATAGTCGCATATAAATCAAAATGGCATAATTACACAACAGCGAGCAGGTCAGGACCTTCTTTGCGTCTAATGTTAATAGCCACTTGGCTCATAATGGGCTCTCTACAGTGTGATGTTTAACCTAGCTGCCCGTACTGGTCAAATGAATTCTAATTACGTGCCTGCCTTATTGACTGAAACATAGTTGAGGCAGGTATCCGATAAGGAAGAATGTCACTTGAGCCTAGAGGTAAGATCGGGCCGCCCGAGCCCGAGCCGACCCGAATACGGGTCGGCTCGGGCCTTATTGCTTCGGGTCGGGCTTGTCTCTCGCTAACTTTTTTTTTTTTTTTTTCGAGGCCGTGAATAGTTTTGGCCACGAGAGACCGTGGTTCGCAAAAAAAAAAAAAAACAGAAGTCGCCTCATCACAACACGTACTGTACTCAACTCTTGCAATGACAATTCAAAGAACTCCTTCCAGTCTCAGTCGAGTATCCACCCGTCATTGTTCGTCTTTGTCTCTCTGCTACTCTCTCTTAACTTGCCGCGCTAGATTCTTAAGGACGTACTGCTGCGGTGGTTTACGGCCCAATTTTCAAGCCGTCAAAATGACGGACGGCCTTAAATTTTGCCCGTCCACTCTTAAAAAAATCCGTCAATGATGGAAAATGGTCAGTTAATGTAACCTCTTCATAAATAGAAATATAAAAGATGTAAATGTTTATACAGTCTTGTTTAAAACTTAGATTTCATTCCAAAAGACAGGCTTCGTTAACAGAAATCACCCCTCCTCCTCCCGAGTCCTCACAAATAAAATATGAAATGTCGAGTTTGCTTCGGGCTCGGGCCTGCAAATCAAGTTAAGTGATCGGGCTCGGGCCGGGTTGGGCTTAAATATCCTCGGGCCGGTTTGGGTCGGGCTCGATTTTTAGGACCGATCTTAGCTCTACTTGAGCCGTGCGTGTTAATGCAACTAGAATGTCATTTAAGATAACCAACTTAGTCCTGGCATCACCTGGACACACATTGATGAAATACAATTAAAAAGTGGGGAAAATGATCATCGATGGCACAAACATGATTTGATGGGCTGTCATATGCCGATTAAAAACAACGTCCAAGTTCAGTTCAATCTGGGTTCGGAGAGAAGCTTAACCATATAAGGTCCTTCCAACTCATAGCCCATCTTCCTGTAGTAGTTCCTTGTTCCTACACCTGGAAAGGAAAAGAAAAACAACTCCGTTGAAAAGGCATGCGCTGCGACTAGTGAAACTCTGCGAGTAACTTATGCCAACTAAAAGGATTTCGATAAATGCTACAAGATTGCAGCAAACGATTAAGCAAATACAATTGTCTCTTTTGGCAATTCAATACAATGCAGCTATAGCTTTGGCCAGCGCCCTATAGGTGAGGTTTTCGGCAAATAACCGAGGCGAATGCAGAGCCGCAAAAATGCGGGGCTTCCCTGAAATATCAAGTGACGGGATATTAAAGAAGTCATTCGATACTTCTAAATCGAACCTGAGATGACCGCTAATTTGTAGGAGCCGTGTTCATCCGTCGCAATTCTCTCCGCTTCTTCCATCAACATCATCCCGAATCCCTAATGAACCAAGGTAAACAATTTCAGTTCAACTCCACCTAAACCACAAGAGTGTGCCATCAGTTTTTGACTTGCGCACCTGATGTTGGAACTTGCTGGGGTCCCGGCTACTTATGGGGACCACGCTGCCGTACACGTGCAGTTCGCGGACGATGGACACGCCCCCTTTCAGTTCCGCTCGGAACGACTGCGGGGAGCAGCGGCGCAGACGCAGCAGTCCTATCAGAATGTCCTGCTCGGGATCCTCATAGGAGAGGAAGGTCTCCCAGCTACCGTTGGCCACATAGTCCCTCCGCACGAGCTCCACCTGAACACAGCAGCTAGCGCTGTCGCAATCTTTCTTGGACCATCTCCAGGATGCTTTCGCCTACCTGGTACGGTCGAACTTTGTGGTGAATCTCCTGAATGCCAACTTCTCTGGTTCGAACATCTCGACACTGCACAGGAGGAAGGAAAAAAACACTTACCGTTAATTGGCTTGAGTATGAGCATTTGGGGTTGTGTGCACTTATGCAACCTGCGTACTGGACATTGTCGTCTCACTTTAATAACAACACACCCTTTTGAAAAAAAGGATATGTTGTCTCTTGAGATGCACTGTATAGCTTTCCTTTGGTAGCGGTAATAACTAATGATGCACACGCATTCTTGGTTACTGCATTCCAGTGAGACTCACTCAAAAGGAAAGTAGTCATTTTCATGGATGCACGCCGGCATGCTCTGTCGTGTGGAAGGGAATTAAAGGTAAAGTTGGCCGATGAATGTTGGAGTTTGCCAGCAGGTCCTAAGGGGAGTCTGATGATGCAGGTGTTATCAATTGGAATGAACTCGGGGAAGGTACTTCACTTCCATTCTTTGCTCCATTGATTCTGATCTATTCTCGGCGGGTTTATAAATCTGTCCTCTTCTCCTACCACAGGAGCTCAGGCAAATTCCGCAGTTAGCATCAATTTGATCTATGCTCTGAGGTCTTTGGTGATCCCGGTGAGTGTTTGCACTCCTTTTTCGTCTTTTCGTTTAATAGGGGCGTCTCACCTCAGTGCCCATATCCTTCATCCTGGCTATTGCCAACTCTCGCAGGTTTCCGTGCTCCACTCCGGAGCTCACCAATGGCATTGGGATGTCCCTAATGGGTGGAGACAGAGCAAATGATTTCAGGAAAGCAAGGCCCTGACCAGACTCTATAGAAGAAATGCAATAACTGTTGTTGGGTATCGTAGGGTATAATATCAAGCTAAATAATATAACTAAACTGAACAAATGCCGATGTTCAACTAGATATGTTGCTCCATCTTCTGATCAAACCAGTGATTGAGTTCCGTTTTTTTTTTTTTTTTAATTAATTCCCATCAACATCACAAACTTACCTCTGCACACGATAAACTCTTGTCCAGGGCGGCACCAGCGCCAGGATTCGCGCCACCAGATCGACCAGAGTGCTGGGCGTGTAGCTCTTATAGCGGCCCGTCTTCCACAGCTCATACAGGCCCGTACCCCGAATCACCAAAGTCGGGTACAGCTTTAAACCATCGGGCCTGAATGCCGGATTCTCAAAAAACTCCTGCAACAACACGCACGAGTGTTGTTGGTTGTCAACGGACAGATTCACGGCCTAAATCGTACCACGACGAACCAGAATCCTTCTTCAATCAATCCTGTAGGTAGACGCCCAGAAATTTGTTTGGCGATTTTGATGGCTGCCCGCGTCACAACAAGGTCGATACAATCAAATAATTGACTGTTACGAACTAGAGATATAAAATAAATCCTAAACTCTTTTTGTGTATAAATCTGTCCATGCTCTTGCTCAAAACAGTTTATTCCGCGTCTCTCTGCTGACTGCCACAACCTGCACTGGTAAAAGTTTGAAAAGTGTCTTGAAACTAGGTTGTTGTCACTCACTCACTCTTCCACGTTGCTGGGCACTAAACCTAATCGGAGTAGGAATGAAACCAGACTGCAATAATATTATAGTCCTACCTATAAAAATGTCTGAAGATTATTCGGGTGTGTTTTAACTCGATACAATATTATTTAGTACTCATATCACACACAGCTCTTGCTGCGTAAAGGAGAGGAACGCTGTTAAGGACGTCTCTGTCTGGACAGAGAGCATCTGTAAACGAGAGATAAGTGAGAGAGGATCGCAGGCTAGAGGGGAATTGTAATCGAATTTCACTATCAGGACAGCCACGGGAGAGGCAAGGACCATGCAGAGTTGTGCGACAGACGCTCTCTGCCTGCAGTGACTGTCATCCGGTCTGACGGCTGCCTCTCTAAGATCCCGTTCAAAACAAATTGAATACATTTGATTATTATTACGAGACAAAAATCATATCCGGGCTTCGTCTGGCTCATCACGACTGGAGGCTGCGCCAATGAGGCTAGAATTCAATTTTCAAGGAGGCTCTATTGATCCAAAATCTTTCCGCTGAAATCTCATCTGATGCTTGCGTCATTAACACAAACATTTGATTTGTTCTCGCCAATTAGATGATCAAAATAAATACGAGATTTCAAGACGACAGCACCGCGGCATGTTGGTAAGCATTAATCTTCTGCTTGCGTTGATGGTCTGGCTCTTGGTTTCGCGGAGGATGGTAACATGTGACATTCACCACGCCACCATCAATGCCCTGCCTCGTCGAGCTTATAAACCAAATCATTACAGGCCACTCTCCAACTAAATTCTGGGCTGTGGTTAACTAGTGTTAGTTATAGACTGTGTCTATTTCTTGACAACAAACCCGGACAAATAAACTGTTCTTCATCTAATTTAACTAAATTATGGATTCAAAACCCGTAGCGTCATGTCGTTCGACACAATTTACAGGTCATCCCAGTCCAAACTGTTGAACAAACCTAAGATGTTTTCCCAATGCCTGTTCATGCCAAGAACTAAATACTTCTAAAAACCTTTTTGGCTTCCCCCGGGATCCAAAATTCATTCACTTACAGCAGGGGTGTCCAAGGTTTTTCCTTTGGAGGCCGCATACAGAAAAATGGAAGGGGGAAAGGGCTTTGAACTCCAAATCGCAAACTATAAATGGCTACCTAAAATTGTTCACTTCTTCTCAGGGTCTCAAAATAATTCCGTTAGGTTCGCCCATTATACCTGCGTTATTATCTGTAGTGGAAATCCCGGTTTTTAACTTTTTCACAAAGCAGTGAGTCACACCTTTGCAGGTATAACACATTAGACACAGAGATTAAGAAAAAGAAAAATTAAAAAGTTCAAGAGACACTAAAAACCGAGAAAGTGTTGCAAGCGCCCGGTGCTGAGACACCGACTGACACATTTCCATAAGAGCCGCAGGGGCGTGTCACAATCTCACTCAGCGGTTAGTTACACGTCTCTGTTTTGCATCATTGCATTTTTTAATGACTTATTTTTTTTGTTCAAGAGAGCAAAAACCAACCAAATAAGCAGAAATTGTTCAAAGTATCAAACTGAGTTGCAGATATCCTACAGTCACGCTCCATTCGGATTCGTCACGTTCGCATTAAGGCTGCATTTCCAATCAGAGCAGCAGAGCGAGCCTGCTGCTGAGAGACATCTGACAGCCTCTTCTTTTGAGTCACCTCACAGTCGGGACTGACAGTGTTGCTATTTTGGATTCTACATGAAGGACTTCTTTGACACCGCACCACTGTGCGCAAAGTAGTAATGACGCATGGTGAGGCAGAGCCAAACGAGACGTGACGATGGCGTGAACAACAAAGCTAATGAGTTGAGGCATCACCTTAATGTCTGGGTATCAACCTGAATAAAGTCAGAACAAATCGGACGGGATGAAAAATTGTATTAGGAAAATAAGGCATCGTCGAAATCTCGTAGTTGCAAGGTGGCACAATAACTTTTTTTTTTTTTAACTCAGCATAGTAGCCCCTAACCTGTAATTGTAAGGTTGCAAGCTACCTTGACAGTAAATACTTCTTGAACTGTCCCTGTGAAGCACTCTATTTCGCAACTCTCTAACTAAAATACTACCCCTACCCCTCAGACTAATATCATAAGTAGCAAGAGCAATATAGACACTTACAATGAACTGCTCCACATCTCTCTCTATGCCGACATTGGGCAGGTCTGGCATCATGTGGGCCACCACCTTGAAGCCGGCATCTTTTGCAAGGTGGAAAGACTCACACACGGCTCGAACTGTGTGGCCCCTGTAGGAACATGTTCACACACCAAAACACACACACAAAAAAAAAAAAAAACCCACAGAAGGTCATGTCAGTCAGGCCAGTCTTTCAGACTTTTGCAGCCAGCTCACTGACCTGTTCGTATCTCTGGCCACATCTTCATACACGCTCTGGACGCCGATCTCCAGTCTTGTGCAGCCGTATCCCAGCATGTCACTCAGGTGTCGCTTGAGGCAGTAGTCGGGCCGCGTCTCGATAGTGATTCCAACACACTTGGTGTTACTGCGCTCAGAGTACCTGTGGTGTTTTGTGTGTGTGTATATATGTACATATATATAGATAGATATTTTTATATTTAAATCAACATAACCTAGTTTGACAGAGACAACATTATTGGGGTAATTTAGCAACATCAATTTACATGGTGAGAGCGCTCGCAAGGCTCATTACTCGCAGAGTTAACATTAACCTCGCATTAAGGACATGCAGATGCAATAAAATTAATATAGCAAATTAAAAAAAATGTGATTGCAAAGCAAATATTAAATGAGATATTAATGAGTATTTGCGTTTTGTCAAATGCAATCTAAAGACATGATTTAGAAAGTTTTGATTGTAAATGGACGCATACTATCAGTATCGGCACTTTGATTTGGCTTGTATGGATGACAGTATATGTACTGTGAAAGGTGCCCCTCGTAGTTAAAACAGTAAGCCAAGAAAGCATCATCAGCTAACTCAACATTTTTCAGCACATTGTTTTGGTTTAACTGCCCTTGACTTTAGTGGTTATGATGGTTGTAATTGCTCTCATTCCAGACCACAGTAGGAGGGGGAGAAAAAAAAAGCTCGAATAAATCCAATACTGCTGTTTAAGTCACTTGTATTGAATTCATTATTAACGAATACTGAAGACAAATTTTCCTTGTATGTGGTTGGTATCCAGCCCTCACGTCATTTAAAATGAGAACAGGATTGAACAAATATTTTTGCTGGACACTTCATAAATACATTTTTATTTTTTTGTAATCATAGAGAGCTCTTGTAAAAGGGGAGGTTGTGGTGGCTAGTCAATCCACAGCACCAAAACCCAAAGTTCTTTGCTGCTATCCTCTCATCCCCTAATTTGTTGAAAATGAAAGTTACACAAACTGTTCTTACCTTTTTTTTCGAATCAAAGTTGACAGTCGGCAAGTTGTGTACTTTCAGGTATGTGTGGACAAATAAAACTTTCCACAATGAATAGAACAGGTCAACAAATGTCTACTTGTTTTTAGCAGTTGTGAAACTCTTATGATTTTTCAGCTCAACAATGAGTCTACCTTTAGTACATCTTAAAACATGATCGAAAACTCACCCAATTTTGCAAGCGTGTCTATCCTCAAGTTTTATGTACACTCACAGTTATGCCTGTGGACAATTTAGAGCCTTCAGTGAACAGAAGTACGTGTGTTTTTAAAACTTGTAAGTCAGTGTATCTGGGGAAAACCCCCACGACATGCAAGCTACACACAGGCCCCCCCAAACTGCGAGATAGACATGTTCACCACAACGCCACAATGCTGCCTGCTTGAAGCTGTCCACACTGTAACTGTGCTATTCATCATTGTGATTATATTCCAAAATAAACCAAACTATTTCCACGGCTGTGCATGTAAAATGAAACTGGAAGTTATGAATTTGGTCACCGTTTCCTGGAGAAGCCTTTCTGGCAGATTTTGAAGTGTATCTGGGAATTTTTGTGAGGTCAGACATGTTGGAGCTGACAGAATCTGCCTCGTCTGGAGGAGCTTCATTTCAAGTAGGTGAACAGAAATATCTCATTGCTTTCATTTTGCAATGACCATTCGCTCCCTTCATGCCAGCTCACATTTCTTCTGATTCTGCAGGCGCCAGTCGTAAATACCCATCTTTTACAGTCTGCTGGTTGATCTACACCAATTATGGGAGTTTGTGCTGCCGAGAGGACAATCGGATTGTGCAAAATGAATCAATAAAAAAAAAAAGTCTATTATCTTGGGTGATGATCTCAACGCATCTCACTGATGTGAAAAGATTTGGAACAGCGTGGCCGTGGTGAGAGGTGAGTGTCACATGGGCACACACACACACGCTATAAACACAAACATACAGCACGCCACCACCTTGCCATTGAAACGCCATAGCAATTACTGCAATCAAAGCATCTTAACAAGGCCTGTTGATAGCTGATAAGCGGTTTTTTTTTTTTTTAAACACACACACTGCAAACACATACTTATGCTGGGAAAATGACGCACAACCAAACTGCTCTCCTTGGTCTTATCAGTCTTTAGGGAAGTAAACAAACATAGTCCTGTGAAAAAGCTATTATTTGGTCCAAATCATTTGATGTCGTCAGCTCCTGAACAAATTGGTAATTCTACTTTGACTTTGAATCTTCTCCAAGTCATCTGAAAAGTTGCTCCTCATCCATTCTGAGCAGGAGTGGGCACAATTTCATTCATAGCTCAGCACCTCAGTAAAGCGAGAAATCAATGGAAGCAGACCCAAAACACTCCCAGATATGGCCCTTTTTCTCTTGGACTTTGGATCAGACGTCTCGTGGACACTGCTGGCACGGGTGCATTAAAGCTTCATCTAATTCAATGGGTTCTGTTATGGTGAGTTAGTGTCAAAGACCAAGGGGTCAGTTTGAATGTATTGTGTGGTCAGAGTACAAGTTCAGGGAACAATTTGTTCAAGAACAACAATGGCTAACAAGCTAGTCCTCAAAAGCTCCATTTGCATCGATACACTTTGCCCCACCCCGCCACCCCAGCAGAGGTCGTGGGTTCGATCCCAGCTCCGGCCTTCCTGTATGAAGTTTGAATGTTCTCCTCGGGCCTGCGTGGGTTTTCTCCGGGTGCTCTGGTTTCCTCCCACATTCCAAAAACATGCATGGCAGGCTGATTGAACACTCACAATTGTCCCTAGGTGTGTGTGTGAGCGCGTATGGTTGTTTGTTTCTGTGTGCACTGCGATTGGCCGGCAACCGTTTCAGGGTGTCCCCCTCCTACTGCCCGACGACGGCTGGGATAGGCTCCAGCACCCCCCACCGCGACCATTGTGAGAATAAGGCGGATCGGAAAATGGATAGATGGATGGACATTTCTCCCCCTTCTTGGATTAGATTTTTGCCTCTGCTATGTCAAGAAGTGATAAGATAGTGAAACAGCTCCCTCTAGTGTACAATGCAATGGAGCATTACATTCACTCGCTGCTGTATTTTGTTTTCATTTGCTGCTGTATTATTCTTAACTTTTGTTAAAGAGTTTAGGGGGTAACTATCATATTGCTTAGAAGAAAAAAAATCACTACATTGTCTACTTGTGAGATTGACAAGCCGCCAGTCCAGGGAGTAGTAGTTGTAGCTCATCAGTGACACAAATCAGTGACAAGCAGAAAATCTATCTATGTATGGATGGGATTGTTGATTTACCAATGGTGATGTGGTGAATATGCATCGGGAAAATTATTGCACCTGTCTGGTAACATGCTGCAAACTGTACGATTTACATTCTTATCTCTTTTACAAAGTCAATTTATTGTCACGTCAGTTCAATTGATAAGCTTTTGGGTACCTTACAGCCTCGGCCACATCGTTTGAAGTGTGTCCAGACAAAGCATCGTGCAGATTCCGAATGAAGTAATCCCTGTACTCTTCAGACAGAGCCATGAAGGTCCCGCCCATCACAATGAACTCCACCTTATCCACACTGTGACCCAGCTGCTTGAGCTGCAGATCACACCAAATACATAGATGTTGATACCGATGGTTGTGTTCGTTGAATTGGAAACAGATCAATAAGCTTAATTCGAAGGAAAGTTGCCAGGCAAGTTGATGTAGTTTTGCGCTGATGCTGTGCATCGTGCGATAATAAAGTTATGGCACGCGTGTCTATTTACATGCTGTCATTGGCCAGTGGTATCAACTGCCACGCTGAAAGCATACGACTGACCTGCTCCACACGATGTCTGGTCTGAAGGTAGGGATCGTATCGCGCTCGAATGGCTCTCATTGAGGTGGGCTATGACAATGAAAAAAAAAAAAAAAAAAACAATAGAGCAATTTAAAATATGTCTAGGTTTTCTCGAGACTAGTCCTTTTAATGACTTTTTCCCATTTATTATTATTTTTTAACCCGTTCCCTTTCAGAAAGAGCAAATGGCAAAGTCACACACCCCCAGAAAGTAACTTTCATCAACTTGGGTAATGTTGCAATTATCGTTTGCAAAACATGTGATTTTTGGAAAAAAAATAGCTTGGCTGAGCTCTGTAAGTTTCTGCACATCCTCACAGACAGGTCTAAATTGAGCTATGATGGACAGATCCTCCCACCCCCTCCAGGCCATCCTGACAGCACCGGGCAGCTCCTTCAGCCAGAGACTGATACACCCGTGCTGCAAGAAGGAGAGGTACCGCCGCTCTTTCCTGCCGACTGCTATCAGGCACTTCTGTGCATACGCACGAATGATAAATGAGTCCCATGGTCTTCAGCAGTTTAAGTACGTAAAATAAATGGTTGAGGCCACTGCTGTATAAGAGGAAATATGCGAGTCTGAAAAACTTTACCTCATAACCGGTGTAAGACTGTGTGGAGTATTCAAAGTCTGAGTCCGGCCCACCAGGGCAGTACCTACAAACATGAGCATGACAGAACATGATGTACCTACGCCTGTGTTCTTAGAAACACATAATGGGTATTTTGAAGTAATTATAACCAATTCTGTACACAATAGTATCATTGACAGCAAAAAATGTAATTGCCCCTTTTCTTTTTATTTTTCTTGATATTTGTGTTAAGACCCAAAAAATTGCACAGACAATTCAAGTTGAACTTGTTTGTGGAGGTCAGAATAATTACATTTGAGGGCAGCTGGCACTTACACGCAAATATTGCCTGTGAAGCTAATGTGTGGACATCTATGTGGTTTGCACATCACAGCGACAACTGCAATCTGTAACAAGAGACGGGGAAAAAAAAGACCACCATTTTTCTACATATCATGAGGAATAAAATTTTACACGTGATATAGTAATGTGAGGGCACTGTCACCAATGTTTATTACGTTTCAGAGAGCTACTTACCCCACTGGCAGTGCGGATCGGTTTGGCCTTTAGTTTGGGTACCAAAGCACGGCGGTATTGTGGAGGAACAGCGGCTATAATATCCACCAATCGAGGCTGAGCCTCCAGGCCATATTTAGCGGAGGTCTTTGTTTTCAGTCTATTAGAAAATAATTGAGAAGTGTGAATACAGTAGCTGCAATGGGAAACAACTGGGGTTATTTGTTGGAAGTGTATTTTAACATTACATTAGTTGAGAATTAATGATCATTGGCTACCTGGCATTTTTCCAATACTAATGTCCACTGACATGCAGCCTTACTCTACTTGGCCATTTAATTCAGTCGTTACAAAGGTAATAAAGCTTTGATTAACTCTCTCAGAGAAGTATCAATCTAACAAAGGGTTTGTTTGTGGTTGTAGTTTGCAGTGGCATAGAACCGTACTATATTATATGAACGGCCTTTTCTAATGCTTTGATGACCTAATTTTATCCAATAGAAAATACAATCGGATCTCTTCTCTGCACTGTGTGCGCCGTACTTCCATTTGTCATTACAGCGCAAGGATTGTATATAGTTTACTGCATAACGTCTTTGCCCAGACATCAAAATACAATATGTGAAGTGTCTCAGTGTGTGTTCCATACTTGTTGAGGTTGATGTCTTTTCCCTCTTCGTGTGCTTCAACCAGCTGTTTGATGACATCGGCGATTGTCATCATCATCAGTTCAGCTCGACTGAGGTCACCTGTCATAAAGAAATATGTAGTTATGAAAATGTACAAACTACTTACAAATTGAGAGGAACAACTACACAAGAGAAATTACTTTCGTTAGCATTAGCAATGAGCTCCGGGAGCCTGTCACTTTGACGAAAACTTACTCTTTTTCTTTGGCTTCCCCATTCCTCCGTATTCCTCCGTCGGCTAAATTCAACCGTGATAAAGAACTTTACCGACGCACAGCGACCACGCTTGTCGGCAAAAATAGTAAACAACGTGTTGTTGCATCAGAACACGGCTTATCGTTAAATAGTTGGGCATGTCGTAAAACGGCGTAAAAGGAATTGCGCATTAAAACCAATATGCGCATTTTGCACTACAAGCTAAACAGGTTTACTACATGTGATTACATTAAAAAATGCCTCTGATGGCAGTGTGAGTTGTTTTTCATCGTGTATTTATGGGAAAAAAATGGATCCTTTAGAAAAGCCGCGACTACAATGTGAGTAGTTTTTCATCGTATTCATGCAAAAAGTAAAATAAAGACATTTTGTGGATCCTCTTTAGAGCTGCAAAAGCTATCCACGCATTCATTTCTGCTGTACATTCACACAAGCGCGCGCGCACACACACACACACGCATACTGATTAGCAAACTATGGCAAATTAAAAGCAAATACAAATATATACAGACCTACATGTACAACAAACTGTACAATGTGGTATGATTACATATTTGCATACAGATAAATACAGTATGTCATGTGTATGTCATTTAATGTAGCGTAAATCTAAAAGTAAATTTCACAAACACGCACGCAATAAAACACTCATATTTTGGAAACTATTGAATGGTCGAAGAAAAATAAAAAAATGGGATGGCCACATTCAATTACAATCTTTAAAAAGTAAGAACAGAACAGGACGCGGATACAGTACTTATCAATCATTGCACTTGTCTTGAACAGTGGGGAAAGAAATGAATCAGGCGTGTTGCAGCCGAGGTAGCTGGAAAACAGGCAGGACGGCGGCACCTGATTTGCACACCCCCGATACAGTATTTTACCACTCACGGCCGCTGGTGTGCATATTGCTAATCAGCCGTCTAGTTAGAGAATTTCAAAATCGTCGCCGGCTTGAAAAAATGTAAAAAATTTTCCCACTTTGTGTTTTTTTTTTTTTTTTTTTTTTTTTTTTTTTTTACGACGACGAGTGTCTTGTTTCTCACAGAGCGTCGTTGAGAAGGTAAATAAAAGACTTGTATAGCATAGGGAGCGACCTAGCTGCTGTGAAGTCGTCCACGTGCTACTGAACAGGTGGCTTACAGATCAGATGCCGACTGGCAACTTGTTCGTGGGCGAAATCTCACCCTAGTAAATCCTTGAGCAGCGAGGTGACATGGCTTGACGGATCTCTACGGCAACTTTCAGGAAATACAACAAACAGGTGGATGAACCCACGCAATGCCCCCCTGGACCACCGTAAGTGACTCTTGTAAAACCAGCAAATATAAACCGAGGTCTGATTGAACAAGACAGTCCGTTTCTTTCAACTGAACTATGTTTAAAAATAGTTTCCTTTCTGTCAGTCAGCTCTCGTTAGCGTCATTGGCTAACTGAAAGGGGACGTCGGTGACTGTTGAACGGCGCACTTTCACACGGTAAGTCTTTAGTTGTACACCTCAAATTGAAGTGAAGCTTTTATTTGATTACTTTCTGTCGTGGGGTGTGATTTGTCGTTTTTTTTTAACTGCGTCTCGGTGATTTGACATACAGAGAAGATTGCAAGCGTGTACCTGCTCTGTGGCCTTCCAAGTCTTCAAAAATTCCATTGGGGTTTCATAATTTGCGCAAATTAACTTTTTTTTTGTCCCATTGGTCAGACAGCACAATGGATGACAACAAGCTCAATGACTCCAACGTTAAGGTCGCAGTTCGTGTGCGACCAATGAGCAGAAGAGGTGAGAGAAAAGGTCACACAGCTAGTCACCATGTATTAATGGTTTTAAGTTGCCCTTTAGACCCAGGCTTTTAATAATTCTGTCCAGCTCCAGTGGGCATTTCAGACTCTTTAACCCTGTTCGTTTATATTGAGAGATTTGCTTTTTGGAAGAAAAACAAAAAGGTGTGCCAGGGTGACTGAATGGAAATTCATGCAAGTACAGAATGTAGAAGGGGCGATACACTACATCCTGTGTATGTATATAAGGTGGTCTGGAGAAAGATATCTTGAAGGCACACTTTAAGAATATTTAGATTTTATTCCTATACCTGGTCGGCACCTGTTGTTGAAATCTCAGAGTCGTGCTCATGGCTACTGTGGAAATTTATGACTTTTGACCTCATGCAATGGGCAGCTGATGTTGTAAGCCGCGTTATTGTCAAAAGACAATCATATTTTGTCCCTGTTTTAAAATGTTCAATATTCATCTCTCCAGAAAAAGACCTCACGGCAAAATGTGTGGTAGAAATGGAAGGGAACCAGACAATATTGAATCCTGCCATTGCAGCTTTGAGCAAAGGAGACCCCCGGTAAGTGAAACACAATTTAATTTAAATTAATTTGTTTGAATGCAAGATTTAATATTGACACAGTGGACACGGAACAAGAATTTGTAATTGTTCATCGCCAAAGATTTTTTGGAAATGTGAACATGCGTCACATTTTTATTTGGATCAAATATCTCCAATTTTGACTTTTTTTGAGGGTTTGTTTTCTTAGTGTATTCCATTCATTAGACTTTTCTTTTGAGCATAAACCTCACTGTTTAAACACTTATCTGCCATATTTGTATGGTCTATTTTACATGTTTGTATTATGAACAATTTGATTCTACTTGGCGCAATACGTTTGTACTTTTTGACTTTTGACTTGACATTTGATTTTGACAGGCAGCCCACAGGAAGTGTCTTCTTTATTAATAGCACCAAGCAATGTGCAACATTTCTTGAAGGTGTTTCTTTGACATCAGAGAACTATTTGTTAAGTTGTTCGTTGTACTCAATAGAGGTTTTGATGCAAGATTGTAACTTGTCACCTAAATTTGGAGGCAACTACATAGGCTTCATTTTTACATGAATAATGACATATAATTTGAATTTATAAGCTTGTTCAACTGCCATTCTTTAAAAACAGGGCTGGGGTGCGGTAAATTAATGCAAGTATGTATATTGTTTTCATTTTAAGTTATGCAGCTGTTGGTTAGTTCTGTGCACATATTATTAATACCAAAGGAATTCATCTTGTTCTCTGCACTGGTAGCAGAGCATATACTGGACAGGCTGTAACGAGCTTGTCTGGTTAGCAGCCAATGTTTGGTGGAGGAGACTCCTATCCCCCACCTACACGTCCTTCCTAAATCATGCATCTCTTTACAAAGGGTGTGTCGCTTACTGCCCAGTCTTGTTTGAAAAGAAAGAATAGAAACAAGTTCTGTGCTCTTAATTTAAGACAAAGAAATTACTGTATTTTCCGCACTATAAGGCGTACCAAAAAGTCTTCCATTTTCTTAAAAGGTCACAGCGTGCCTTAAAATCTGGTGTGCCTTGTGTATGGTCATTACGGTAATATGTCGACCCCAAGCTGGCTCCTTGCTGGAGAAATGCTTACAATGTTATAACTTGCTGTTGGTTCAGTGAACTGTGTCACTGCTTTATTAAATAAGTTTTTGTTGCAGCTCAGATAAAAGGAGAGCTGTGGTGTTGTTTTTTTTAAAAACGCACACTTTATTAATGGTTTTCACAGTCTCAACAAATACAGGTTGTAGCCTTTGTCCGAATCCGTGCCTTCTCTTCTTCCGTTCAACTAGAGAGGCGTTCATGACCGCCTCCGAAAAACGTAAATTAACGATTCCTTCGATGAAACTACGAAAATTTAAAATCTTGCATCAAAACAGAAAATCAAGCAAGGAAATCACAAAATAAATTCTGTAGCCCCCCCCCCAAACAGAATTTATTTTGTGATTTCCTCGTTTGTGAATACAGCACACAACAAAGGAATAAATAACAAACACTTCTGAGACAGTCCAGTCTCCTACATTTTACTGATATCTGATCATTCTGTTGGAGCTCAAGGAAATGCCAAAATAAATTCTGTAGGGAGGCTGTAGAATTTATTTTGTGATTTCCTCGCTTGATTATTTTGTTTTGATGCATTATTTTAAATTTTCGTAGCTTCATTGAAGTAATCGTTAATTTACGTTTTTCGGAGGTGGTCATGAACGCCTCTCGAGTCTAACGTAAGGAGCGTAGCTCCGTCTAGTGGATGCATTGTAGATTGCGTCTTATAAAGCAGTGCGTCCAATTTTGAAATATATTACAAAATAGGCCATTCATTGAAGGTGCGCCTCATAATCTAGTGCACCTTTTAGTGCAGAAAATAAGGTATATGGATCTGATCACCGTTTGAATTAGTTTTTTTTTTTTTGAAAGTCCACATAATCCAAACTGGCAAGTATGTGTTTTTTGTGAAAGCCCATTTTTTTAGATGCTCCCTGCGTACATAGCCATGCTAAACATTTTTTGTGTGTCAGTGTGTCGCTTCTGCCCTGACATGCTTCAGCCACGTGTATTCCCCTTTAGGCATAATCTGAACAGGTTTTACCAGCTCTCTTTAACACAGGGACAGACTTCCACAAAGGGTCATACAGAAAGAGAAAAGCAAGATTTTCATCAAAACATTGAATGGACCTAATTAGCATGTCATTTTGTCATTGTGAGCAAAATGTGTGTCCAGCAGATGCCTTGGTTGTAAGGCAAGTCACTGACTCGCCGCATTTCCGAGGTTTGTGCTTTGTCAGCTTGTTGCCTGACAGCTTGAGCCGAGTTGCTGCGTAAGCCTCGGGGGATGGATGTTAATATATTGCACCACCCGAGGTATCCACGGCAAGCCACCAATATAGCAAGTTCCGTCAGACCCTCTAGACGGGAGAGATTAATGAACCCTTGTTACTGCTCTCATAACTTGGGAGACCACCTACTGTAATGCCAGTGACCATACATGCGCATTCTTTCACAGATTATGATTTTTTTTTTTGGGCGGGGGGATGAGTGTGCCGGATTCTGAAAGCTGCCCTTGAAGTTTGGTTATGTTTATCATCCCTTGAGGACAAGTGTACTAGAAATGGGAGTGTAATTCTTCTCCCTTATCTCTGTTTGCTTTTGATAATAACTCTTGGCTGTTGATTTTATCACAATGTTTATCATTTCCCAACTTGAAAGTTGCTGTGCATCTTGTGTATGCTGTCATCCTACAGAGCATGCCTACACTTGGTTAGTCAGCCTTACCTTCCTCCTCCCCTCCATTTTAGTGACTCCTTGGAGCTGGGATTCGCTGCCAGTTATCTTAGGAATGTCCTTGCCAGCCCAGGAGAGGACAGGACTTAATGTTGCTCTTTCACGGGCCAGCAAATCTCCCACAGTGAGGCCTTGTTTCAGCCCATGTGTGGCCATGACTACTTCAGCAGTCTTTTTTTCAAAAGCCTAATTGATATGTCTGCTTGCTTGAAGACAGTCCCCCCCACCGTTGTGCACACAATGTGTCTAATGTACACCACTCCCTGCCCAATATATCAGGTGCTCTTGCAAAGTCAAATCGAATCTGATCATACGAGTATGGGGGATACAAGGTTGCATTCTTGCCAACAATCTCAATTCATGAATCTTTGAAATTGAAACTCAGGTTTTAATGGATTCCAAATTTGCTCCTGTATGACTACCGTGTTGATGCTTTGGAGAGTAGGTGCTATGAGATAATGAAATGACATGTACCTGCTCAAAAATGGTCGGTGTTTTTAGCTGCCCTTGAAGTTTGGTTATGTTTATCATCCCTTGAGGACAAGTGTACTAGAAATGGGAGTGTAATTCTTCTCCCTTATCTCTGTTTGCTTTTGATAATAACTCTTGGCTGTTGATTTTATCACAATGTTTATCATTTCCCAACTTGAAAGTTGCTGTGCATCTTGTGTATGCTGTCATCCTACAGAGCATGCCTACACTTGGTTAGTCAGCCTTACCTTCCTCCTCCCCTCCATTTTAGTGACTCCTTGGAGCTGGGATTCGCTGCCAGTTATCTTAGGAATGTCCTTGCCAGCCCAGGAGAGGACAGGACTTAATGTTGCTCTTTCACGGGCCAGCAAATCTCCCACAGTGAGGCCTTGTTTCAGCCCATGTGTGGCCATGACTACTTCAGCAGTCTTTTTTTTCAAAAGCCTAATTGATATGTCTGCTTGCTTGAAGACAGCCCCCCCCCCCACCGTTGTGCACAATGTGTCTAATGTACACCACTCCCTGCCCAATTTATCAGGTGCTCTTGCAAAGTCAAATCGAATCTGCTGTTGGAGATCGTGCTTTAAGTTTTAAATAGTAATGTTATAAAAATAATTGATGCCATTTGCAGTTTTTTTTTCTTCTTCAAACAGAACTGGTAATGTCAAACAAACATGTCCCAAACAGTTTCACATGTACAAGACAATATTTTTAAATTTCTTGACAAGTTTGTACAAGATACAAACTTTTAAAAGAGGACACAGCCATGTTCACTAGTCATGTCTGTGAAAATATAAATTTGGAATCACAGCCTATCTCTCATTTCAATAATGTAAAAAAATATATGTAGCATCAATGAACAATTTTATGTTACGGATAGACAATAAAATTAACCCAGCATGCTGGCATTTGATCATACGAGTATGGGGGATACAAGGTTGCATTCTTGCCAACAATCTCAATTCATGAATCTTTGAAATTGAAACTCAGGTTTTAATGGATTCCAAATTTGCTCCCGTGTGACTACCGTGTTGATGCTTTGGATAGTAGGTGCTATGAGATAATGAAATGACATGTACCTGCTCAAAAATGGTCGTTGTTTTTTTTTTTTTTTGTAATTGCAATTTGTGGTTCATATTTTATACATCTTATATTTATGTTAATAAGCCAGCACAGAGCCATCAATGTCTTAACCGCTGGCAACAAACACATACAAAGTTTCCAACTCAAATTCCAGGTTGAAAATCCATGTAAATCTAAATAACATCGTAATAGCATCTGCCTGGATAACAGTCACATTTTTGCTTATGTCTATTTTGTGGTCCCACGCAATGAATAATTTACACGTGTTCTTGCTCTCACCTACGCACTGTACATTTTATTACATTTTGTTTGATAGTTAATTTAAATAAATGTGAGTGCTAATTTTTCCAATCTCTTTTCCCTTAGGAATCAGGCAAAGGTTAGTCTTGAATTAAAATATGTCACATCATCTTTTGTTTTCAATACACTAAGTTGGGGGTGTCCAAACTTGGCCCCGGGCCATAGCTTGGACACCCCTGCACTAAATAGCTCTGGAAATAATAATCCCTTCCATAACGGCTTGTTCTTCCTCAGGTGTTTGCTTATGATCACTGTTTCTGGTCCATGGATGAATCCCAGAAAGACAAGTTTGCAGGTTTGCTTTTTATCAGACTCTGTGCCGTTTTTAGCTTGTGTGCTTGATGACTCAGTTCGAATACCGACCTCATCACAGAATGTTGGCTGAGCTCTGAACTATTTATGGAGTGAGGGAAATAAATGGACTCTCTTACTGCTAGGATGTAGTCACGCGTAAACAACAAAAAATAAGAATAAAAGGTTGAAAATAGAACATGGCTATTTTCAGCCATCTTTGTATCATTAGATAACAATAAGAATTCAGCCACATTCTCTGGGAAAAATAATTGCTCAACAATGATTGTAGTGAGTCCCCCCGTTGCCTTTGAGATTAACTTGAAGGTGAAGGACAACTTGCATCAATTTTCCACTTTATTTGTTCCTTTATGTGTTTACAGGTCAAGAAGTAGTGTTCCAGTGCCTTGGGGAGAGTTTACTAGACAACGCCTTCATGGGTTACAATGCCTGCATCTTTGCCTATGGGCAAACAGGTAAGTAAGGTACTTTATGACCCATGAGCGAACGTTATGATTCCTATTATTTTTGTTCTTGCAAAATTAGAGGAGAAAAATGCAAGTGGTGATGACCGTTTAAAAGGTTTTGTGCTTTAGCGCCGGTGCTTTTCACAATGGAACATTTTGGAGAGCATTGCACGAAATCAACGAAATACCTTTCTCCAGTTCCACCACATTGCCGTTAAAATTATCTTGAGATATGATGTCGCGGCTGCAAGGTAAATTTTCCCAAACATCAAAACAAAATGGCACAAAATACCGGTTGACATGAAGTACATTTCTTTGATTGGTGGAGGGCCTCGTGCCTCAAATGTGAACTGTTGACACTACCTGTCCATTTTCAGGCTCCGGGAAGTCTTACACCATGATGGGCTCAGCAGAGCAGCCTGGTTTGATCCCTCGCCTCTGCAGCTCCTTGTTCTCCAGGACCATGCGGGAAGCTGGAGAGGGAGAGAGCTTCACTGTGGAAGTCTCCTACATGGAGATTTACAATGAAAAAGTCCGAGACCTGCTCGACCCTAAAGGGTGAGGAAAACCAATGACTCGTGTCCAGTACGCGTACACCAAATCTTTTCAAAGACTATTGATTGAACATTGCACATAGTGCAGAGGTGCAGGGTTCAATTCCGGCTCCGGCCTTCCTGTGTGGAGTTTGCATGTTCTCCCCGTGCCTGCGTGGGTTTTCTCCGGGTAGTCCGGTTTCCTGCCGCGTTTCAAAAACTTGCACGGCAGGTTCGTGGAGCACTCTAAATTGTCCCTAATGTGTGATTGGCAGCGTGAATGGTCGATTGTCTGTGCTTGCCTTGTGAGTGACTGGCAACCGGTTCTGGGTGTATCCCGCCTACTGCCCGAAGACAGCTGGGATAGGCTCTGGCACGCCCGCGTCCCTCCTGAGGATAAACGGATTAGAAAATGGATGGATGGATGGATGTTTTTTGCATTAGTGTGTGCGTGTGACACACGGACCAAGCCAATCAAGGCGGTGTTGGTTGTATATATCTATGTATGTGATTTTGATGGTACAGTGTATTTGGAAAGCAGGAGCCCTTAATGATACCATACGTTTGTATTTGTAGAAGCCGTCAAACGCTGAGAGTAAGGGAGCACAACGTTTTGGGACCTTATGTTGATGGCCTATCACGTCTGGCTGTGGCTAGCTACAAGGTATAGTGGCCGTTAGCACTTGGAACAGATGCTTTGTTTAAGTCTGCTTACAAATGCATGTTGGTTTTCTGAAGACATGCGAAAAAGTGACCATTGTTTCTCCTGATTTTGGCAGGACATTGAATCGCTGATGTCGGAGGGAAATAAATCTCGTACGGTGGCCTCCACAAATATGAATGAAGAGAGCAGCAGATCACACGCTGTGTTTAACATCATCCTCACTCACACTCTCGTGGACCTGCAGTCAGGGGTGAGACGCATGCGCTCGGCAAAACCAACAAGTTAGCTTGCCAGCACTTCCTCCATCTCGCTTTGCCCATGAATATAGAGAAGCTCATTTCTGGTTGCCCAATATTGTACGTGAGCTTGATTTCCTTTTTCAAATGCTTGAAGGGTTATTTGTACAGTTTGTGTCTTCACTTTAGACAAGTGGAGAGAAGGTAAGCAAGCTTAGTCTGGTGGACCTGGCAGGCAGTGAGCGTGCAGCCAAGACTGGGGCAGCTGGTGAAAGACTGAAAGAAGGCAGCAACATCAACAAGTGAGAGAACTGATATAACAGTGCCACGTATAATCGTAGCGTGAATGATCTCATCTGCATTGAGTTCAAACTTTGTAGTATTTGGAAGTTTCGTTACTCAAGGTCAGTCTAACTGGACGGCTTTTCCAGAAAAATTGTTCACGTGGTGCTCCTCTCCCCAATCCGTCTCGCCTGCCTCCAGATCTCTCAGCACATTGGGCTTGGTTATCTCAGCCTTGGCGGATCAGGGGGCAGGGAAGAACAGGAGCAAATTTGTTCCCTATAGGGACTCGGTGCTCACATGGCTGCTCAAGGTACTCATTTACTTCTTTTCAAAGTCTGATGTTTAGATTTTCCTTCAAAATTTTTATCCCATAACACAACCCATTTTCAGTTGATGCATTTTATGCATTGATTTAAGCATTTCAGTGTCACTGCTTGGTTTAATTGTTGTGTGTGTTTTTTTTTGTATCAGTTTGCAAAATTAGTTCTTTGCAGTTTAAGATATTAATTTTACATATTTGATTCATAAATGTTGCCACCGATGTTGCTGACGTGATGTCTGTAACTGCAGGACAGTTTGGGAGGGAACAGCCGCACAGCCATGGTGGCCACCATCAGCCCAGCGGCGGACAATTATGACGAGACTCTGTCCACCCTGCGTTACGCCGACCGGGCCAAAAGCATCGTCAACCACGCTGTGGTCAACGAAGACCCCAATGCCAGAATTATCAGAGAACTGCGAGAGGAAGTCGAGAAACTGAGGGAGCAGCTCACAGAGGCTGAGGTCTTCTATGCTGTTTGAAGCGAAAAACACATTTTTGCAACTCAAATGTTTTGATATTGACACAGCAATATTCAAAATTCGTGGCAAATTACAGAATTTGTCCCATTGCCTTGAAATGTTATGCAACAAAATGAGGCAGACATGTTGATGCCTTTCATATTTTTTAATGTATTTATTTATCGTGTCAGTAATTTTGTCCATGTGTATATACAGCATCATAATTTCCCCCTGACGGGTTATAATCAGTAAAATATATTCAAGTGAAATCAAATGGTATTGCTTTCAGTCTATGAAGGCCCCGGAACTGAAGGAGCGACTGGAAGAGTCCGAGAAACTAATCCAAGAGATGACCGTGACTTGGGAGGAGAAACTCAGGAAAACCGAGTCTATTGCGCAAGTAATCAACCCTCAGCCACTAATTGCCCAGAAATTTTTATCCCAATAACACCTCATCCAATGAAATGCATTTCATTCAGCATAATTTGTCTGGATCATAATGCAGAATTCTTTTCTTCTGCAGGAGCGTCAGAGGCAGCTGGAGAGTTTGGGCATTTCCCTGCAGTCGTCTGGCATCAGGGTAGTGGATGACAAGTGCTTCCTGGTGAACTTGAATGCTGACCCTGCCCTCAACGAGCTGCTCGTCTACTACCTAAAGGTGCCGGGCCCACGCAGGCACAGCCAAACTATAACCATGAATCATAACCTGTGTTGTGGAAGTGACTTTCTGAAGTCTCTCTTTTTCGCTTTGCTTCATATGCAGGAACATACGCGTGTGGGCTCGTCCAAATCACAGGACATCCAGCTGTGTGGGATGGCCATCCAAGCCGAGCACTGCATCATCGATGTCACGCAAAACGACGGCGTGGTGCTCACACCTCACCGCAATGCTCGGTATGTACTCGGTATGTTATTCTGTGGAAGTATTATTGATTGAAATTTTAAGTGCACTTTCTGCCAGTGTGATCTCCTTTGAGGATGCAGCAATTGACTCCCAGAATTTGTTTGGAGGTGTACCGCAGTCCACCCTCAAAACGCTTCCTTTTGAACTAACGTGTTAGTTGGTCATGTTCTCAATGAAGGACGTGGGTGAATGGCACTGCGGTCGCCGGACCTGTGCACCTTCATCATGGAGATCGGATCTTGTGGGGAAACAACCATTTCTTCAGGTTTGACTGACCTACTAGTGTGTGTGTGTGTATGTATAGTTTTGTTAAAATCATGTTTAAACGTAATTTATATACTGTACACTAAGCATTAGCATGACATTTTATGCTTTATCTTACTTCCTGTTTTTGAACTTTGCGCTCCAACAGGATCAACTTGCCCAAGCATTTGGTCCATACGGTGGGTGAGGAGAAGCAGGAGGAGCCGCCGGAGGAGGGCAGAGCTCACTTGAAGCCCTGCTTCGATACGCAGCATCTGGAGATGGACGTCGACACATCCAGTGACGCTTCTAGTGAAGTGGGCTTCGAGTTTGCTCAGGCTGAAGTCATGATGAAAGGAATGGCCAGCAATGGTGAGTGACACTGCTGGGCTTGTTCATCAATTTGCCTCAGTGTGAAAACACTTCATTGTTCATATGACCTTTTTATTTGTTTGATTTAAAAAAAAAAAAACAACTCATTTCAGTTTCACTTCACACGGACAGCCAATGGTAACTTATTCAATTCAAGATGCTTAAAGCCTTTGATGTAGCGCAACGCACTGTGGTCCGAGTTAAGCAATTGTCGGACCGTGCCATGGTACATGAAGTGATTGATAATCTCTCCGTCTTTGCACCTCTTCAGACCCCTTGCAGTCAGTGTTACAGACCCTTGAGAGGCAGCATGAGGAGGAGAAACGCTGCGCCCTGGAGCGCCAGAGGCAAATGTATGAGCAGGAGCTGCAGCAGCTTCGTCTGCGGCTCAGCCCCGAGAGATCTCCGCATCTCCTCGACTTGTCGGGTTTGCCCAATAGTGCTGCTGTCATTGGAACGTCTCCGGTCTCCCACAAACGTATGCGGCGCTGGAGTGAGGATAGGTGAGACCTCCTTTTTACGCATCTGTGTTCAGTTTATCAATGAATTCATGATTATTTTTGGAAATAAAATCCATGTATGTGGTATGCGCTTGTCATCAAGAGAGGCTATGATTACGCGAAGCCTTCGACGTCTCAAAGAACAGATCGTTCGTGCCAACCTTTTGGCTCAGGAGGCCTCCTTCATTGCAGAGGAACTCAGCAAAAGGACTGAGTACCTGGTTACTCTGCAGATACCAGCTGCCAATCTGGATGCCAACAGGAAGGTATGATGATGAGGTCTTATTTGTTGAAATAAATGCCTCAAAGGAGCAATGTCATGTGATGGTGCACAGTTTTGCATCGTAGAGTAACTTTCACTTTTTTTTTTCCCCTCTTAAATAGCGTGACGTGGTGCTGAGCGAGCCGGCCATTCAGGTTCGTCGTAAAGGGAGAGGCAAGCAGATTTGGGCAATGGAGAAGATGGAGAACAGGCTGGTGGACATGAGGGATCTCTACCAAGAATGGAAAGACTTTGATGAAGACAACCCTGTGAGTCGGATGAGTGAATCGCCTTTGCAAAATCTCCGGAGGGGACCAACCACATGTCATTTGGAATTCAAAATTGAAAGTGACGACACCGTGCCGTTCTGTAAATTGTGGCGACCAGGGAAGATGCATATTTTCGTCTGTAGCCTTAGCAAGCTAGCTAACAGCACGCTGTCGTGGTTCTCAGTCTTCAAACGTGTATAAAGAAACACATCTCTGAATTCATTTGACGTGCCCATTTTGAGTCATGTGGATTATTCTTCTGTCGTTTAACACAGGTGATGCGGTCATATTTCAAACGGGCCGACCCCTTTTTTGATGAGCAGGAGAACCACAGTCTGATTGGGGTGGCCAATGTTTTCCTGGCATGTCTGTTCTATGACGTAAAACTACAATACGCAGTTCCCATAATCAACCAGAAGGGAGAGGTAGGACATTGCTTCCTGTCTGTGTGTTCTTCAAAGTCTTAGTTTCCAGGTAGACATATTAAAATGGGGTGCCGTAACAAAAGCTGCCGTACGTTATGTTTGTTTTTCAGGTGGCGGGCCGGCTTCATGTGGAGGTATGGCGAGGGACGGAAAGCTCAGAGGAAGCAGGCTCACTACAAAGTAACTCGGACGGAGACGCACAGGAGCGTCAACTGAACTGCGTGGTGAGAACTTGAGAACTTGTCTTGATGCGTTGGTTGGAAAGGAGCAAAGGGAAACAGGCTGTTTTGCTGTCGCCTCAGGTGAAAATCCTCCAGGCTACCGGACTTCCTCGTCACCTGTCTAACTTCGTCTTCTGCCAGTATCACTTTTGTGGGCAGACGGAGTCTGTGTTCATCCCTCCAGAAATGGCGCGGGCCCCTTCGCCATCTGCTTCCAAAGATCCTCAGTGCACAGTTGTTTTTGACAGCTGCGAGGTGTTTCTTCATGATTCACAATGACTAATGTAATTGGAGCTTCTTGATGAAATGGTTGTTTTTTTTTTTTTTTTTTGAAGGAGTTGTCAGTGCCCGTGTCAGAGGACTTTTTGGAATATTTATCTGAGGGTGCGGTGGCTATCGAAGTGTACGGCCACAAACAGCACAATCATCGGCGGAACCTGGCACTGTGGGACCTCGGAGTAATTCAAGCTAAAACCCGTTCACTCAGAGAAAGGTTTACACTCACACAAATATTACTTTTATTAAGAAATCGTTTTGAGAGGCCCAGTATTACACTGGAAGGTAGAACTGAATCTTATTTTCCACATATCTGCATACATGCATTGTGAGGCGGTACGAGGGATGATGTGTTTTGCACACCTGCCTCATACCTGACAGCTTCCGGGGGTTCCATTCTTGGCCAGGACCTTCCCGTATTCTAAAAAAACATGCATGTCAGGTTAATTGAAGGGCACAAATCCAGATTGTACCCTGCCCCTTGCCCTCGCGTTACCCTGATTAGGTCAGACAGTAGAAAATGACTGGGTAGAGGATCACCTTTGTTCAGAGTGCTGCAAATTCTTTTACTCCCCACCCCCAATCTTGGCAGGTGGAGCGAGGTGACTCGGCGGGTGGAGCTGTGGGTTCAGCTAATGGAGCTGAATGATGCAGGGCAATTCACACCCGTCGAAATTCTTCCTGCTAAGGACGTACGCACTGGAGGGATCTTTCAGCTCAAACAGGTGTGGGGTTTTTTGTTTTGGTTTGTTTTTGCAGGTTTGCCTGCAATAATTTGGTGTCCAAAAACTCATGTCAGACATGTTTTTCATGCTCATTATCCAAAGACAACTGTTTTAGAAACTTTCCTTTCACAGGGTCAGTCTCGTCGAGTCCAGGTGGAGTTGCACCCCGTGCCAGACTCTGGCACAATGCCGCTTATCTGCATGACAATCCTCTCTGTGTCCATTGGAGATGTCAAGGTTCAAAATACACCAAAAGGCAGGGACTCACTGCTGGTAAGGCGAGATGACAATATTAATAGTGTAGTATTAACACTTTGTTTTTTCTCCAAGTGTGTTGATCTTGAGTAAGATGTCAACCGATTTCCCTTTCATCTGCCCTTCCACCGTTGATTATTTATATCAAATTATTGATCTAAAAATGTTTTTCAGGCTCGAGATGAAGAAATGGACAGCTACCAGGTAAATGCTCAATGTTTGCGCGAACAGATTAGCTCAAGTATTTGGCCAACCTCTGAAAGTATTTTTTTCTTGGTGAGCAGACCATCAAAAGGTCACTTTTGGTGTGTTTATGCAAAGGAATTGGATTTGGAGAGAATGAGGGAACAGTGGCTGGCCACGCTCACTCAGCGACAGGAGTACCTAGACCAGCAGTTACAGAAAATAGTGTCCAAACCAGGTACACGTGTATCAAAACAATCCACCATTTTACCGTGCAAATTTAAAGACATCTTCCCACTTCTACTACCAGCAAACAGCACAACTCTTTTTCTGATAGCTGGGCTAGGCTCCAGTTATTTGTATTTGTTTCTATAATATTGTATTATCATGGTTAGACAGTACATTTCCAGTTCCAGTGAGAAACAGCATCATTATCTTCCCTCCTTCATGACCAAACCGTGATTTCATCTGCTACACTCGTTTCATCTGTTACACCTGAGCATGTTAACACAGATAAGTCGGAGGACGATTTGGAGCGGGAGTCCCAGCTGCTTGAATGCCGCCTGACGCTCACCGAAGAACGCAATGCTGTTTTGGTGCCGTCAGCTGGCAGTGGCATTCCTGGAGCACCAGTTGAAAAGTGCGTGTGCCAGTGCGGGTTTGTGTCCAGTCCCGCTGAATCATCTAGCGTTTTTTTTTCAAGTCAACCAAACAATGAGGCTTTTTCCTTCCAGAGTTCCTGTGCCTGGAATGGAAACACACATTCCTGTCCTGTTTCTGGATCTCAGTGGTATTTGGTCTGCAATTCTTGTAACACTTCTTATGGCTCAATTGATGGTGAATTCTCATCTTAATGTTTCGATCTGCAGCTGATGATTTCCAGTCGACCCTCTCAGCCCCTCTCGCCGGGGGGATCGATGCATATCTCGCTGGGGAAGATGAGGATGACTTCTTTGACCTTCACATTGTCAAACACGACGATTCTCAAGTAAGTCGACGTGCACCGGTTCTGTTGTGCAAAACTATTAAACTTTTTTTCCAATATGTTTGAAGAGTAGGAGTAACGGGCTAAGTTAATATTTGAATGAAAATATTTCATGTGTTGTAAATGTTCTCTTTTGTGGTGTAGGTCAAAGTGGAGGCATCCTGGGACTCAACAGTACATGAGTGTCCTGAGCTCAGCCGCGTGGCATCTGGTGAGCAGAGGGTCTACCTGACTATCCGCGTCGTGGTCCAGTTGAGCCACCCTGCCCACATGCAGCTGGTCCTGAGGAAACGCATCTGTGTTAATGTCACTGGGAAAAAGGTGATCTTTGTTATGTGTTCCGATCAATCCAAACGTAAATTAACGATTCCTTTAATGAAACTACGAAAATTGAAAATAATGCATCAAAATAGAAAATCAAGCAAGGAAATCACAAAATAAATTCTGTAGGGGTGGGGGCTACAGAATGTGTACTGTGAATACAGTACACAACAAAGGAATAAATAAGAAACACTTCTGAGACAGTCCAGTCTCCTACATTTTACTGACATCTGATCGTTCTGTTGGTGCCGCGCTCAAGGAAATGCGAAAATAAATTCTGTAGGAGGGGCTATAGAATTTATTTTTTGATTACCTCGCTTGATTATCTGTTTTGATGCATTATTTTAAATTTTCGTGGCTTCATTGAAGTAATGATTTACGTTTTTTGGAGGCGGTCATGAACGCCTCTCGAGTCGAACGGAAGGAGCGTAGCTCCATCTAGTGGATGCATTGTAGAAAAATTGCGTTTTATAATCCAGTGCGTCCAATATATAAAAAAAAAAATTACAAAATAGGCCATTCATTGAAAGTGCGCCTCATAATCCAGTGCGCCTTTAAGTGCGGAAAATACGGTATTTGTGTTTCTGATGTAGGGTTTTGCCCAGAGCCTTCTGAAGAGGATGTCCCAGCGCAGCACCATCCCACGATGTGGTGTCACCTTTGAAATCGTCTCAAACATACCAGGAGTAAGTGTCTGGATTATACCATTTTATATCGACCCAGAATATTCGTCACCACAAATCTACAAACGACTGCAGTGCAGTTGTGGAAACACCGTTTTTACTTCGTCGACCCAAGTGGTATCTATTTTTTTTTTTTTTTTGCTGACCTCAATACAAACTGAGCAAATCAAAATGCATATTGCTCGTTCCTAAAATGTGCGCGAGATGAGGGAGGGCTGCCTACAACTTGAGCTATTTTTTACGTTTTTTTTTCCCCAGGCAGCACACTAATCGATAATTTAAGCTTGATGGTACAGTACCGTGATGATGCAATCGGCATGGTTTTAGTGGAAATCAATGCAGTATGTGTTTGTTCCGAAACATTGACACCGTATTCAATAATAACGGCCGATCAGATCATCTTTTTTTTTTCTGTCCCAAATAAAACCCAAAGTGGTGATAATTCCCTTAAACATTACTTTTCATTTAACTGATTGGCATCCTTGCTCCCGCAGGATTTTCACGGACCAGAAGACCGAGAGATGCTGGCCCGATTGGCCGCCAGCGCAGAAGATGACCAGTCAGGCAACAGTGAGGCAGCTATTGAGAAATACCTGCGCAGTGTCCTGGCTGTGGAGAACATCCTCACCCTTGACAGACTACGACAGGTTGGTCCATTCATTGAATAGACACCATAGAAATGTGCTCCCCCACCCCCCCAATTTAACATCTATGTCTAGGAGGTAACAGTGAGGGAGCAACTCGCGGTCCGAGGTAAAGCAGCTCCCAGACGCTGCCTCAGCTCCCCAAATGTACACCGGGTAAGTGAACGATAGTATTTCCTGCTAACACGACCCCGGGTGACTAACATCTTAGCGGCCCCAATGTTGTTCTCCCCACCGTTGGCCCTCACTGCTCTTGCTAACACTCTACTACATGCTGCTTCTGAAATTCTCCGCCCAGCTCTCAGCCGGCAATCTGGATGTGTTCTCTTCAACTCATAAACTGTGTGACTTCAAGGTGAGAGGCAAACTACTTCTGCTTCATCTTGTACAGTGCCGTGAAAAAAAGCCTCCCACCCCCTCTGCCGATTTATTTTATTTTTTTTCCCCCACCTATGTATCACACACAGGTTTCCATTCATCAAACCAATATTATCACTCGGACAACCCAAGGTAATACAAAATGCTGTTTTCCACTGACAATTCAAGGCACAAAAAGAAAAAAATCCAAACCTTTCTGATCCTTTCTGATGATTTGAAACCTTTGTGTTTCTGACTGACATGCACAAAACATAAGGCGAATCAAGAAGAGGGCAAATACTTTTTCACGGCATTGTATCTTTGTTGTTGTGAATTTGTGTATGATCATAAACATTTAATACATGGAAAATGGGGTGGTAGTGTCATGGGAATTTGACATATAACAGCGCTAAATGGAAGTAACTCTTCGTACTATTGAATGCTGACCGTACCTTTGAATGCTGACCACTTACTTTGCGGATAAGCAAAGTTGCACCAGTCTGTACTCTGTGTAGCTGCTCAAAATGCTGATTGCGCTGGCCTTCACCACCTCCCAACAAGATAAGACGCGGAGAGAGAGAAGGCTCCCTTGAAAGATCTGTGAACGGTGTCTCCATGTTTTTTTCAAATAAATCTAATTTTTTATAATACTTGTTGTCTTGGTTTCCCTGGACAAGACAATTTGTCACCCCAGATGGGACCTTGAATGGTTGCTTGAGGGGGAGACGGAGGAGAATTAGACTGCGCAACCTTCTTCACAAAAAAAGACGAAGAACTCTGTCCTCATTAATTTTAAGCCGCACATTTGGGAAAATAAAACTGTTTCAATCAATGAAAGTGACGGACTCGTTTTATTCAGAGCGCTCAACTCTTGCTGTAAGTGGACAAAAATGTGACCATTGAATGTCACCATGGAAACGTCATTGTTGAGTTGTGAAATGTGGACAGGACCAAGTCTTTAATCTTAAAACACAGATGGTGGGTGTGTGTGTGTGTGTGTGTGTGTGTGTGTGTGTGTGTGTGTGTGTGTGTGTGTGTGTGTGTGCGTGCATATAACTGTGCAGGGTTGGGAGAGTCACCAGAACCTCTCAGCTGCTTCTCCTGAGTCCAGGCGCACGATGCCCAGCGCCGTATCGCACAGTCTGAATGCAGAAACGGGTGCGACTTACGAAATTATCTTTCCAAAATTGTACTTATTGTTTTCTTCTTGTTTTGAAGGCTAAGCTCTTCTTTCTCTTCCTTCAGGGAAGTCTGTGCCTAATTTCATGAAGTCATTGCTTTCTGGTGGGAACAATGACAGTGGAGAGCAGATGACTGTCCATCAGCAGGTCTATCCAGCTTGGGATTTATTTGACTAATTGATTGATTGATTTCAAGTTTATCACCAGATTCTACAGGGGCAAATGATGGAAAAATGACAGCCGTATAGCAACAAGACAAAAAAAAAAAAAAAGAAAGATGTACAAAAAGTGATCCTTGGTCTTGAGACAAAATGACATCCCAGATACAGATGAAAGGGAGTCATGTCAAACTTTGGTTTTGTAATGTGGGACGAGCTGTTTAGAAAAACAAAGTCGCACCACTTAAAGTGCAACCGATTGAGTTGCATAACGTGTTTTATAATGTGCCGACTGCAACGAAAGCTCCCGCTGAGATGTGAACACACTGTGTAAAAGGAGAGGTAATTAGGAGCAAGTGAACCTTGTCATGCTTGCGCAGTCGAGACGCGTGAGACGGAGTGCTTCATTGCTGTAAAAATAGGACAGCGCTCCTGTTGTTTGATGAGCAGCTAAAGCCACAGTTTGTGGCTTCCCTCTGTGGGCCACCCTGGGGGAATCTAATCAAGGAAATCATGCAGTGGAAACTCCTTCCGCCGCTGATGAGTTGCAACAGTTGGAAGGAAACCACAGTACCAGGAGAAACCCCATGGAGGCCTGGTGGTCGACTGGCGAGCGTGTCGCCTTTCCAGTGCAGAGGTGCAGGATTCGATTCCAGCTCCGCCTTACTTGCGTGGATTTCCTCCCATCAAAAGTTTCACATGACAGTCACTGGAAAGTGCTTTCGAGGAAAACTGCAGAAAAATCAGTCACAGGTGGGCGGCCCTGGTGGTCGACTGGCGAGCGCGTCACCCTTCCAGTGCAGAGGTGCAGGGTTTGACTCCAGCTCTGCCCTTCCTGTGTGTGTGTGCGTGCGTGCGTGCGTGCGCTTCCACAGTGTGACAAAAACAAACCCTTAATGTTTTCGCATGACAATCACCGTTAACGGAGGACACACTGTTACCCCTGTTTCACACTGTTAACCAAAATCTTCGCCTTCCTGTGAATGTTGGATGAAAAACGACATAGTATTGTAAGGCGTTTTTAGCGCGAAAAAAACGACATAGTATAGTAAGGCGTTTTTAGCGCGAAAACAAGCGAAAAAAATGACATAGTATAGTAAGGCGTTTTTAGCGCGAAAAAAACGACATAGTATTGTAAGGCGTTTTGCGCGCGAAAAAAACGACATAGTATAGTAAGGCGTTTTTAGACAAAAAAAACGACATAATATAGTAAGGCGTTTTTAGCGCGAAAAAAAC
>NW_017806854.1:0-1086 GCF_001891065.2 Hippocampus comes | reverse complement strand
AAAAAAACGACATAGTATAGTAAGGCGTTTTTAGGCGAAAAAAACGACATAGTATCGTAAGGCTTTATTAGCCCCAAAAAACGCCCATGTATAGTAAGGCGTTTTTAGCCCCAAAAAAAACGGCATAGTATAGTAAGGCTTTATTAGCCCAAAAAAAACGACATAGTATAGTAAGGCGTTTTTAGACAAAAAAAATGACATAGTATAGTAAGGCGTTTTGTGCGCGAAAAAAACGACATAGTATAGTAAGGCGTTTTTAGACAAAAAAAATGACATAGTATAGTAAGGCGTTTTGTGCGCGAAAAAAACGACATAGTATAGTAAGGCGTTTTTAGACAAAAAAAATGACATAGTATAGTAAGGCGTTTTGTGCGCGAAAAAAACGACATAGTATAGTAAGGCGTTTTTAGCGCGAAAAAAACGACATAGTATAGGAAGGCGTTTTTAGCGTGAAAAAAACGACATAGTATCGTAAGGCGTTTTTAGCGCGAAAAAAACGACATAGTATAGTAAGGCGTTTTTAGACAAAAAAAACGACATAGTTTAGTAAGGCGTTTTTAGACAAAAAAAACGACATAGTTTAGTAAGGCGTTTTTAGACAAAAAAAACGACATAGTATCGTAAGGCGTTTTAAGCGCGAAAAAAACGACACCGTACAGTAAGGCGTTTTGCGCGCGAAAAAAATGACATAGTATGTAAGGCGTTTTTCGCGCGAAAAAAACGAGAGTATAGTAAGGCTTTTTTCGCGCGAAAAAAACGACATAGTATAGTAAGGCGTTTTTAGCGCGAAAAAAACGACATAGTATAGTAAGGCGTTTTTGGCCCGCCTATAGTGCAGATAAAGTTGTAGTCACTTGCAGTGTAGAGGTACACATGCTGGTTTTCTGTCCAGGCAACCCCGGTTCAAGCCCCGCTCAGGGATGTGTGAAAATACAACACCAAACACATTGTTACTTTTTCCTGCAAACCCTCCATAGTGCATGTCAAATATGCCTAAAGTGCAGATAAGTCATAGTCACTTGCAGTGTAGAGGTACACATGCTGGTTTTCTGTCCAGGCAACCCCGGTTCAAGCCCCGCTCAGGGA
>NW_017806853.1:0-399 GCF_001891065.2 Hippocampus comes | reverse complement strand
GCGTTTCATTGAGTTAAATGGACGTTTATATGATTGCAACTAACGGTGTACAGCACCATAGTGTTAAATGTTGCCCACGCTGCAGCCCTTACAAGTTTTCTCATTTTTCCCCCAGATGCATTTTTGAAGTTTTTCCTTGCCCTCCTGGGAGCTAACATCAGGGGATGTCGTAAATATTTGTCAACTGTGAGCATGTGAAGCCCTGTGAGACTTTTTGTGATGAAGGACGATAGACATAAATTGGATTTGACTTGACCAAGAAAAATACCATTCAAAATATCTGTTAATAAAACACACTTTCGTGCGCCATAATTTCCTCTTAGGTGCTTGTAATTGTGAAACAAATCAAACATCATTCTACAGTCTTGGCCTGCGGCACACAGAATGATGAGGTCGGGG
>NW_017806852.1:0-401 GCF_001891065.2 Hippocampus comes | reverse complement strand
GCGTTTCATTGAGTTAAATGGACGTTTATATGATTCCAACTAACGGTGCACAGCACCATATTGTGTTAAATGTTGCCCACGCTGCAGCCCTTGCAAGTTTTCTCATTTTTCCTCCAGATGCGTTTTTGAAGTTTTTCCTTGCCCTCCTGGGGGTTAACATCAGGGGATGTCGTTAATATTTGTCAACTGTGAGCATGTGAAGCCCTGTGAGACTTTTTGTGATGAAGGACTATAGACATAAATTGGATTTGACTTGACTCAGAAAAATACCATTCGAATTATCTGTTAATAAAACACACTTTCGTGCGCCATAATTTCCTCTTAGGTTCTTGTAATTGTGACACAAATCAAACATCATTCTGCAGCCTTGGCCTGCGGCACACAGAATGATGAGGTCGGGG
>NW_017806851.1:0-226 GCF_001891065.2 Hippocampus comes | reverse complement strand
GTGTGCTGTCTGCGTGGATTAAGCCCTTTTTTTTTTTCACACAGTGATCCCAGAAATTTTCTGCATCGTAAGTGAGTAAGACAAGACAACATTTTGTGTGTGTGTGTTTTTTTTTTAATCTTGAGCCCCCTAAACACGTTGACATTTATTTTATTTTAAAAAACTAAAACTAATACTAAAACTAAAATGAAGCATTTTCCCGAAAACTAAAGACTACCAAACCTGA
>NW_017806850.1:0-872 GCF_001891065.2 Hippocampus comes | reverse complement strand
TTTTTTTTTTTTTTTTGGGGGGTTGGTTTGCCTTGGTTGGGTTCGATTCTTTGGCATGTTTAGGTTCTGTGATTTGTGTAGTTTTGGTTTGTTTGATTTGGTTGGTGCAATATCTGTGCATGATTTATTTTTGGTTGGTTTTGTTTTTCGTTTGGTTTAGTTTTCATTTTGTTTAGTTTATTGGGTTTTGGTTCATTTACGTTGGTTGGATTCTTTTCTTTGCTTGTTTTAGTTCGCATGGTTGGTTTAGTTTTACTTCGCTTGTGTGAAGGGTTTAGTTTTGGTTGGTTTCGCGTCAGAGGTTGTTTAAGTTTCGTAGCTTTAGTTTGGTTGGGTACCTTTGGTTGGTATGGTGTATCGGGTTGGTTTCGCGTGTTTAGTTTGTTTGGTTTCTGTGGTTGGTTTAGATTTTTTTTGTTTGTTTGTTTGTTTTAGAAAGTGTGTCCAGTATTTCACGTTTCGTTTTGGACAGGATTTATTGAGCAGGCACACAAAGCCCCCGACGTGATTAAAATTGAGCCAGCGCAATAACACAGCCTGAAATAAAGGCGGCTGCACAGCAGCCCGCGGCTCTCCGCGACACCCTGCGCAAAATTTACAGCACCGTTACGGCCAAGTGACCTTCATCAGACGTTTCATATCATAAATAAAAAGCTATAGGAGTCTGTTTAGGGATCCCTACAGTAGATTATCATCACCGATTTTTGAGAAGGATGGAATGAGCAACAAAAGCCCATTGGCTGATTGGCAAAGCTTTCCTCAACTCAACTTTTTGGTGCGGACAATTTGAAAACTTGCAGCACCAGGTCAGGTCATTTCAAGCAACACACACATATTACATATGTAATAAATCAATAAATCAACCCCAAAAA
>NW_017806849.1:0-514 GCF_001891065.2 Hippocampus comes | reverse complement strand
TTTTGGATGAACGAGGATATGCCAAACTGGTAAAAAGACCAAAGAATAATCAGTTCAAGTTGTTTTTTTTTTTTTTTTTAAGAAGTTCCTTTCCCACGAATGCGATGTAACCAGAATTTGCACCTTGGAAAGTATCGTAGTCTACCACTGAGCTATGGAAATGCAATATTACAGCAATGCTCCATTTATTCGCAAATTCACCTATTTTTCCACACCGCAACAATGAGGCACTCTAAAATGGCAATGGCAGCACAAAGCCCTTGTCTGGCTATCACGTTAGACCCCCCCACGCTCCTTTTCTTTTCTCCTAGTGACGTAAACTCATGGCCAACAGTGAGGGGCTGTATGTAATGCAGCCATGCCGATCCCAAGCTCTTGGCCACACGTTGACTGTAAAATCCAACTTTTTTTAATGTAATTTTTTTTTTCTGCTCCTCTCTTTCCGGATTTTCTCTGAGTGACATACACATACTAATGGCCAACAATATGGCACTATAAGGTGGCCACAACAGTG
>NW_017806848.1:0-457 GCF_001891065.2 Hippocampus comes | reverse complement strand
CATAGTATAGTAAGGCGTTTTTCGCGCGAAAAAAATGACACAGTATATATAGTAAGGCGTTTTTAGCGCGAAAAAAACGACCTGCCTATAGTGCAGATAAAGTCATAGTCACTGGCGGTGTAGAGGTACACATGCTGGTTTTAGGTCCATGCAACCCCGGTTCAAACCCCGCTCAGGGATGTGTGAAAATACAACACCAAACACTTTACTTCTTCCTGCAAACCCTCCATAGTGCATGTCAAATACGCCTATAGTGCAGTTAAAGTCATAGTCACTGGCGGTGTAGAGGTACACACGCTGGCTTTTGGTCCAGGCAACCCCGGTTCAAGCCCCGCTCAGGGATGTGTGAAAACGCCAGAGTATACAATGTTGTTTTTTTTTCGGCCTAAAAACGGCTGACTATACTATGTCGTTTTTTCGGGTAAAAACGGCTTACTATACTATGCCGTTTTTTTCG
>NW_017806847.1:0-392 GCF_001891065.2 Hippocampus comes | reverse complement strand
TTGTGGTTGTTCACGCACCATTAAAGCCAATGCTTCAGGGCGATGTTTCTTTTTTCTTTTTTTAATGTGAAGCTGCATATAAAAATCTGCGTGCTTATGTTACATGATCTCAGTTGTTTGTTGTTTTTTTTTTTTTTTTTTGCCATTTGAGTTGAGTTGGACAGGTGGAAGAAGTTTTGAAATTATTTCATTTCGGCTCTTTTTTTCCACATCAGAAAATCTTGTCTTTCGAACTGAAGGGGCCGAAGGCTTTTTTTTTTTTATCGACGACATTAAAAAAAAAAAATTTTAAATGTGGGTCAAAATATCACACTTGCACACGTGCGCTGAATCAGAGAGTACTTGTTTATAGTTACGCCATGAGTCATTGTGATGTTGTGAATGTCTGCTGC
>NW_017806846.1:0-205 GCF_001891065.2 Hippocampus comes | reverse complement strand
TCATTTTCCGATCCGCTTTATCCTCACAAGTGTCGTGGGGATGCTGGAGCCTATCCCAGGCGGGAGACACCCTGAACCGGTTGCCAGCCAATCGCAGGGCACACAGAGATGAACAACCATCCGTGCTCACACGTAGGGGCCAATTTTAGAGTGTTCAATCAGCCTGCCATCAATGTTTTTGGAATGTGGGAGGAAACCGGAGTAC
>NW_017806845.1:0-222 GCF_001891065.2 Hippocampus comes | reverse complement strand
CAAATGACATTGAAAGTCATCAACGTTAGCCAGGGTCGTACATTTAAACGAGTTAGGCGAAAAATACAAAGCGTAACGTCCTGACGGCGCAGGTGAGCCTATTTCAAACAGAAAGAATTGAACACTCACAAGGCGACTCTCTCCGTGTGGAGACGGAAAGTTTCACTTTTTTTCTGGTAGTCCGGTTTTTAGTCCAAAGCTTGTAAAAGTTTCTGAAACACA
>NW_017806844.1:0-798 GCF_001891065.2 Hippocampus comes | reverse complement strand
CCAGTTCGTGTTGGTCATGAAGTCACTCAGTATGTGTACATGTTCACTACATGGGGAATCAACAGATTCATATGCAGATAGCGTCAGGCATAACTACATACAGAAACTAATTACTTTCAATGACAGAAAATAGTGACATATAAATGACTGTATAAATTGGCCAACAGTGAATTTATCCTCAACCTCAATGGTCAACCCTTGCTTTTGGGCCAATGGTTATTTTGCCAAATCTTAATACACTCTTCTGTATTGCTGAAAATAATCTGTTCCAAAGGTTATTATAGTTAACGAAAACAACAAACATCGCAAAATAACACAAATCAAAGTTGAAAATGCATTTTTATTAACAAAGTAAAACAAAAAAAAACACTATTACAGTATAATCATAACGAAAATGTCCTTCATTTCCTCTTTGTCATTTAATTTCATACTTTTTTCATGGATTTATTTCTAGATTGTTGAATATCCATCCAAAAGAAGGGAGGTCAAACCGCTGTTTGAGAATTGTAGTTTACTTTATTTTACAGTTCCTAGTAACCTTTTTTTTAATTTTGCACTTCACAAATACTCCACATAAAAAAAAAAAAAACTACGACTAATACTCACGTTAATACAAATGAAACTAAATAAAGCATTTTCAAAAAGTAAAAACTAACAACCCTGCATTAAAAAAAGTAATTAAGGCTAACAGAAAAACAAAATAAAAACTCACGATAAATAAAAATCCCAAACTATAATAACCCTAATTTGTATCGCGCTCTTGCTCAGGGTCATTGGGTGCTAACTGGGTGAAAGGCA
>NW_017806843.1:0-215 GCF_001891065.2 Hippocampus comes | reverse complement strand
TGTGAAATATATGACAATAGTGCTAATGAAAGGTGCGTTTGCAGACTGGTGTAATATTCTTTAAGTAGAATTGATATTTAAAAAAAAAAGAAAAATATATATATTTATTCGAATAGAATACTGAAATATTTGAATTAGATATGTTTAGACATAAATAAATATTTGGAAAAGTACAAAGAATATTCAACAAAATATACTAAGCTATAAGATGAAAA
>NW_017806842.1:0-507 GCF_001891065.2 Hippocampus comes | reverse complement strand
ACCACTTCCTGGACAAGCACCACCCTTCCTGCTTTCCCACTGAGGAAATGGCAAACCATTGAATGTCGGTCAGCATGGCAAGTGACAGGGAGCGAGTGGACCTGCACATGGAGGATGTGTCGCTTCAGCACTCTGCAGTTTACTACTGTGCTGCGACACACACGCCACATTCTTGTAACAAGAACATTTCCATTCCTGAACTCATCACACTCACCTCTAATAATAATCACCTCCCGGCTCGATTACTGGAATGCACTTTACTTTGGAGTCAGCCAATCCTCCATTCAGCGCCTCCAGCTGGTCCAAAATGCCGCTGCTCGCCTCTTGACTGGTACTCGTAAGAGGGAGCACATAACTCCTACTCTGGCATCCTTCACTGGCTCCAGATACATTTTAGAGTTATTTTCAAGATCCTATTATTTGCTTTCAAATCTTTAAATGATCTCGCGCCACCTTACCTCTCTGAGTTCATCTGCCCGGCGCCTCGGGCCTGCAGACTAGACATTA
>NW_017806841.1:0-206 GCF_001891065.2 Hippocampus comes | reverse complement strand
ACTTATACCAAAATGTTATGCCCTGCCCACCCCCCCAAAAAAAGATCTTGGTGTTTTCGATTGAGCTCAACACTCGACAGTGTGACAGAATATCTCAATTATATACACTAATATGTGAAATAGTGAAACGGTTGTGCGGGTGTACCTAATGTTGCGGCCAGTGGAGTGCTAATCTACCCTGCTGTGAACCTCCATCAACTTGGCCA
>NW_017806840.1:0-1910 GCF_001891065.2 Hippocampus comes | reverse complement strand
AAAAAAAAAAGAAAAGAAAAAAAAACACGCATACACATGCTGACAGGTTTAATGGGAACCAGCGCAGCAACTGACAAACTCTTGCTCATTCTTGTCAGGTGATGGGTTGTTGCTGAGCCCACAAATACCTGCAAACAGTCACAAAGACAACCTCTAACCCGGCACGCATCACCGTCCCTCCGAGGCGAGGGGGTGGGGGGGGGGGCAAGGCCAGGAATGAACCCTAGTCGAGCTTCTTTTTGCACGGCAACACCCGATGAGTTCTTCTGAAAACCTAAAATGCGCTCCTGGCTCAGGCTTATTTTGCATTTGGTGCCGATGCTTGGTTTTATTAGTGCGTTTATAGTTTGCAGTGGTTTTGAATATTTTTCTTACCAGATTTTGTTTGCCTGAAAGGGGCAAAATGAAAGAAACCAACAGGCCCACAATAATCCATTTACATCGATTATTTTTTTTTTCAGAGGCGGAGCTACTCGGTGCTCCGTAGCCACCCCACTGGCCACCTCGGAACGACCCGTTAGATTCAGACCACTGTGATTCTGCGGTGCAGATCATTTTTTTTCCGCCTGACTGTCATCCCCACCTGGTCGAATGACACTTGGATGGTCTCCCCATCATACGTCCAGACTGACCATCTCCCCAAACGAGCATTGCTGCTATCGTGCCAACTCCTCAAACGACAAGCGCGTGCGCCGTCACGGCGAAAGGGTTTCTCCACGTAGCCAAGTTGCTCTCGTGCCACACAAACCGTGCAGCTATAAGCGAACTTGTAACTCCCACCCTCACATATAGAGTACATGATTGCACGGCTCTGTTCGGGTTGCATCAACGTGTCAGTCAAGCGCCGAGGAGACCTGGCAGCACTAATTAGCTCATGTTCACCTAATGATGTTTGAATTTCTGACTATTGCATCAGCAGGGTTCTTTTTGAGCGGCGAGGCCCAAACCTGGCGGGCGCGCGCGGCACGGCTTGGACCAGCGCATGGGAAAAGGAGCCGAGGTGCATTTGCTTGAAATCTCGAGTGGAGTTCGGTGCGCGTACTTTTGTTGCAGAATTGGGGCTGGGAAAACACTTCCTCAGTAAACGATGTGATTAATATTAAATGATGTTGCTGCAAACATCTTCAGTTGCTGCTCGTGGTGCCCTCAAGCCCGCGGCGCTAAACCTTATTTATTACGCACATAAAACTCCTGAGTGAGAAAAGTTTAAAGCAGTAAACAACATGCCAGGAAGTGGACCGCAGGACTTGCTAACATTTGTACCATTAACCATTTAGTTGGCCCAGATTTTTCTACACCCAAAAAAGAAAGGACGATCCCTTAGGGTGTTTTGTTTTTTTTTTTTTTTGACGTCCCCATAAGGTAAAAAAAATCCCCAGCTCCCGAATGGAGCAGCTATCATAAGTCATGTAGAGAGAGAGAGAGAGAGAGAGAGAGAGAGAGAGAGAGAGAGAGAGAGAGAGAGAGAGAGAGGGGTGTTGTCTGCCCTCTAGTGGACAGGCACTGCGCCATCACTGCAGAGGCACCTTATCCTGCTGTGCGATTGGTCACTCCGGCTTTTACTACCATGAAGAGCAGATGAGAGAGCGAGGCCGTTGAGATGGAGGAAAAATAAAAATGTCAATGCCTACAAGGACAATAAATACATTTTCACTCGTGGAGGCATCACTTCATACAATACACTTGATACACTTGGTCAATTAGTGAGCAGATCCGTGCGTATCTGATGCACGCAGCATCGAGAATGACACCAAGCCACCGAATGGGTGACGCTAACAAATGGAGATCCAACAAAATCCAATGCAGCTCCGCCTACCATGTGGCTTTTCTGCCATGGGAAGGTACCCTGACACCCAGTGTGTCCAAACATTATGGAAATTCAACTCAACTGTATTTATAGAGCACTTTAA
>NW_017806839.1:0-293 GCF_001891065.2 Hippocampus comes | reverse complement strand
TGCAGCTCGGGAGGGAGAACATGAATGGAGGAACATTACAGTGAAGTTGAACTTGCGACACAGTTTAGAAAGAATTTCCACTTCTTATGTCATATTTATGAGAGTTGCTAAATGAGCAAGCTTATTTTTTGTACTTAGTTGTTTTGCAGTTTTTTTTTTGTTTTGCTGTGTTATTTATACTTCATTCCTAATGCCTTGCTCATTTGCAACACCCCTGCTTTTACCAGCAAGATAATGCCAAAGTACATTCTGCACGTATTACAACAGTGTGGCTTCGTAGTAAAAGAGTGTGA
>NW_017806838.1:0-846 GCF_001891065.2 Hippocampus comes | reverse complement strand
TTTTATATTATTCTTGAGCTAAAAAGTTCTCAGCGATATAATAGCTCAAATCACCTAATCATGTGAGCGAAAGAGCTCTAATCTGACAGAACTGCATCTTATTGGTACATTCATATACAATACAGTTACTAGACTGCAATTCCAGCACGACCATGAGATACAAGCTTAAGGCAGAAGGCCGGGTACACCCTGAACTGGTTGCCAGCCAATCGCAGGACACACACAGACGAACAACCTTTGTTCGAATTAACCTGAAGTCCTCAGTAAACTGCAGTAATATTAGTCATTATTTGCAGGAGGAAAAAGAATATATTCCTGTGAGTATTTTTATACTTTTCTGTCTACATGTTTTGTTCCACCATTTGTGTTCAAATATCTATTGCTCAGTGGGCTATAACACTGATGCAATTTGTTTGTCTGTCTGTGATCATTTTGTCTGTTTGCATTAAGCTAATCAGGTTTACGTAATGCAAAACTATGTGGTTGATTTAAATACACATGTAATTTTCTTTGTTTTCTGTTTATTTTGACAGTAAATTTCAACTGGGTATTTTAATAAACAAGTAGAATAATTGTTCATTGTGAAAGCCATTTTAGTCTGGTTTTCACACCCACGGTGCACCCCCCACCAGAAGACATTTTGAGTCACTGTGTGCTCCCTATTCAAAATAATGCCAGTGCTTTTGCAAGAACTTGGAAAGATTTTTTTTCCTGTTTTCTTTCTTTCAATACATGCAATAAATCTACAGTTTCTGCAACAAAGTCAACATGACCCGACATTGGAAAAATTGTCATAATTAATTAATTAATTAATTAATTAATGTTCTTCAGTGGAAGTGGTGAAAA
>NW_017806837.1:0-241 GCF_001891065.2 Hippocampus comes | reverse complement strand
TAGGAGGATTTTCTTCTAGAACTTTTTTAATTTTCTTTTTTAACTGCTAGTGCCACCTTTGGCCGACTTGTAGTCTATAATTCAGCACTCTATCAGAATGATTGAAACACTAGTCGTTCAAGTAAGACAGTTGTTCTACGTGGGCATTGAAATGCTTTACTAGTGAGGAACAAGAGCCTACAAGTACATGGACCTTAAGATGTACAGTATATCGGGGATATCAAATGAACGCCTTTCCATA
>NW_017806836.1:0-989 GCF_001891065.2 Hippocampus comes | reverse complement strand
GCCAACTGGCGTCGATGGTTGCAAACGTTCGTTTCAAGACGGCGTTGGAGTCAGATGTGAATTTTTCGAGGAGTGATGAGTGACGCGCTCATAAATTGGAAGGTATCGGAAGTAGCGCCTCCTCCAGCAGCTGCTGTTAGTGAGTCAGCACATTTTTCAACTTTGAAACGACGTCAAGATTTGCGACGACAACGATGAGAGCGATTGCAACTCGGGCCCCTCCTCAAACGCGATCATCACGGCATCCCAACAGAAAGCGAAGGAAACATGCGATTGCCTCTTCAATCCAAATCACAATGTGATCAGCGGTTGTAATTAATCTCGCCATTTCCCAGCGGCCTCTAAAGGTTAGCCGTATCAAAACGGTAATGATGATTGGAAGCCAGAAAAATTGCCGCGGTGCTTTTGTGTACGGCGGGGTGGCTCGCTTAAATCACGGCATGCGCGGGAAGCGGTGACCAATCAATCGCGTCCCTATTGAGGTCATTATCTTTTGTTTATTTGAGTTGGTAACGTAATCTCCCGACGTGGGGGACGCCGATTGGCCAATTTGTCGACTTGGGCCAGAATGCGCGTAGAAAAACAGCAGAGCGATCATTTCCAAAGCCGCCAGGGGAGCCACGTCGACTCCAACGTCACATCAAATAACAATGAGCGACGTGATTATGTAAGGCTCGCGACACGGAGTCGAGCCTACGGAGGGTTCGCCGTCCTCTCTGAAGCTCCCCGCGCGGCTCCGCGGCAAATTTCAGCTAATTGTTCAGCCGGCAACTTTACTGCTTGGCTCGGCTCTCCGAGCTCCCATTGTGTCGTTTTCAGCGGCAGCCGACGAAAGAGTTTTGAAAACTCCTTTGAGCGTACCCGCTGCGTACCAGACAACAACTGTGGCGCCGTTAGAGCGGTCGACTCGCTCACACGGAGAGCAATAAGTTGCTCGTAAAACCGTTGAATTCCGAGCTGGAGAAGATGGAGAACTGGACTTGGCGAAC
>NW_017806835.1:0-365 GCF_001891065.2 Hippocampus comes | reverse complement strand
TCGCCGCTTCTGGAGACGGCAAGAGCCAACCAGACTGATGAGTGAGGCACTGTTGTGGCATTTCCCTTCGATGGATCACATTCGGAGAAATAGCGCACGTCACACGTCAAAAACAAGAACAAGACCGTGCCGCCAGCTAGCCTAGAGGCTAGCTCGACACTTGCGAACGAAGCGGGAGGCTCGGCGAAGCCATTCAAACGTCAGCCGGCCGAGCTACGGTTCGACAAGAGTTGCGTTGGCTTTCCTTCTCCCCGGCCCGCGTCACTCTCGCCTCGAACGGCGGGCACCCGCTTCGGGTGCGCTCGTTCACGTCACACCGAAAAAAATTGGAAAAGAGATTTTGTCCATTCGGGTAACAGCTACTC
>NW_017806834.1:0-236 GCF_001891065.2 Hippocampus comes | reverse complement strand
TTGTCATGTTGTACTTCTTCAGAAAGTGATGAGTTAAGTGAGTCAGCAATGAATCAATTCTGATGCCATTTTCTTTGCCTTGAAGAGTTACAACTAATTTACTTAAATATGAATGATATGTACAATTTGATTTAGCACGATACGACTTTGTCTGATGAGAGTCCAGCTTAACGCTAACGTACAATGTCTCATGCCATAGATAGGCTAAGAGAACTAGCAACCAGCCACAGCATTCG
>NW_017806833.1:0-784 GCF_001891065.2 Hippocampus comes | reverse complement strand
TGAACCTGTTTTGTTCTCTTTGGTTTGATATGCGCCGTCCTCCAATCGCCGTGTCTTGGCATCTCTCCGTCGACGACTCTTATCTGTCACTCTGTCGCTCACATCAATGAGAGCCACCGACCATCGAACCGTGCTGGCAAATATTGCTCAGTCAAAATCGCCTCCTTTGATCGAACATTTTCAGATGCAAAGTTTGCCTGGCAACACTCGTGCCCTTTCAATTTCTCATTTTTCTTTTCTCGCGCCACACTTTCGTGCAGGGGAATCATTTTGGACAAGTAGCAAGAACAAAATCATCCATCCAAGTGTGACATTCAGGCCTGTTGTGGTGCTGTAAGACTGATATCTTGCAACCTTCATTTTGTCATTCTGGGTTTGGAACGGGAGCACCTCCGAGACGCATCTTAGCACCGGCAACCGTGTGGCAACAGTTGGTTTGAAGTCCAGCGCTGATTTTATTTATTTATTTTTTTTGTGGTGACGCCCGAGATCGCTTTCTGCAATCATTTGTGATACCACTTCAGTCCTCCTTTTTAGGGTGTGTACCTCTTCCACAAAAGACAATTCGATCCACTTTTCAATGTACTCCGCACATCGAATTGTGCAAAACAATTCATAGAAAAGTGGAACGAATGCAATGACTTTTCTTCTTGTCATTTTACATACATTTTTGATTGAACTTGGCCAGTCTTGTAAATGAGCCGTTCCCTTTGAAGACTGAGCTCTCCAATACATAATGATTCGATACGTATCTCAGTGTATTATTTTGAAGTGGAACGGTTCG
>NW_017806832.1:0-476 GCF_001891065.2 Hippocampus comes | reverse complement strand
ACATACTGTATTTTTAAATAAATAAAATAATGCATATAAAAACTAAATTAATTAATCGATTAAAATACAAAATAATAAATATGGAAATTTAATTCGATTCGATATCGTGAAATTAATGACACTAAAGAAAAAAAAATACAACACTGTATAAGATACCAAGAACACTCGGTAGATCTCTGACAAGGCTCAACACCTGTATCCGGTAGGGGGCAGTAATGTACCGCTTGTTGACTAGAATTTCACAATCATAAATGCTTTCATATTCATAAGGCGGATAAATTACTACAAACAGCTCTTACTGCAACCACAATGATGTACATATTATGCCATTATATTGTAATCTAATCTTTGTAAAGGCAGCTCTTTTATTGGCGCTCATGAATATTGTGGTTGGTAAGCTACATCATGCCCTGTACTGTTATCATAAAAAATGTATTTCACTTTAAATCATGATGTCTTTATTGCAGGTCTTCCAG
>NW_017806831.1:0-538 GCF_001891065.2 Hippocampus comes | reverse complement strand
ATTCTTAAATAACAAAAGGCGTGGCTCAAATAGAACAAACAATCAGCTATCAGGCCTTTGCCTGAAATTGTTTGTTTACACCCATTTGGGTGAGCCTGAAAAAAAATTACGAATTTTCCACAGGGGCCTGAGGGGCTTGACGGTGAAGTTTCCACGGATTGTTATTCCACCGCACGGAGCCGATGGAAACAAAACAGTGGGCGAGAGAGCAAGAGAGAAAGTTGTATTTAAGTGTGGCGCTCTCACCAACTGGATGAATAATTGCCTTTGACACTTTGCGTCTTCAGTGGAGCACGAGTTAAAACCTACAATCTGTCAATGCAAATATGTTCCAGTGCGGGCACAAGCTGAACTTAGAAGATGTGTTTTTTTTTTCTTTTCTTTTTGCCAAATTGTCACATGTGCTGTTCAATTTACTCCTTGGTGTGGTCTGTAACTACAAATTAAAAATGAAGACTCTGACATGCCCAATTTTGAATGCCAGCCTTTTTTTCAGTATAAAGTATACAATATCATCATAAAAATTTGAAATGTGACA
>NW_017806830.1:0-1393 GCF_001891065.2 Hippocampus comes | reverse complement strand
CCTGTCACTTTTTGTTACTTTGGTTCCTTGTGATTTCCCGGACTTTGTTTGAGTACTTCGAGTTAGTGTTTTTTGCAGTGTACGCCTGTTTCTATTTTTGTTTAATACGTTTTGGTCACTCCACCCTGCCTCCATGTTTTTTGGGGTCCTCCAACTACCATCATGCAAAAACCTGACAGAATGATCCAACCTCTGTCAGGTTTTTGTACACTTGCATCACCGGGAACAGGAATGGATGGCGACTGCAACACTTGCATCACCGGGAACAGGAACTGAGGGCGACCGCAACACTTGTGCCGCCGGGAACAGGAATGGAGGGCGACCACAAAACTCGCATTGCCGAGAACAGGAACGGAAGGCAGTGGGACCAGGCCAGTTGGATCATTGTGAGTGTGAGTATGTGAGTGTCTGTGTGCTCCTGTCACGTTTTGTTTTCTGGCACAGGTTTTTTTGCTACTTTGGTTCCTTGTGATTTTCAGGAGTTTGTTCGAGTACGTCAGTTGGTTTTATTTCCAGTGTCCTCCGGTTTACATTTTAGTTAAATCCATCTTGGTCAGTTCCACCCTGCTACTCCATGCCTTCCCGCTTTTTGGGGTCCTCCAACTACCACCTCGAAATACTTGACACTTTCATTTCTACATGGGTATGGTCGCTGTTGGGTGGGAACCGTGCATGTCCTCGGATGAAACTTTGTTTTCACAAATCATAGTATTGGTCTGTCCCCACATTGTCTGTCATTTTTACACATGACTGCATTAACCAATTGAACCCTTTCATGCACCACTAATGGTAACCTGTAACCCTGGGGTGTCAAACTCATTTTTGTCACGGGCCACTTTGGAGTTATGAGAGTGAAACCGAATAAATGTTCAATCATCTCTTCGCATAACTTGTACACAACCAATTGATGGATTGCTAGTTTTGAAATCACTCAAGTCAACTATTTGTTTGTTAAATTACGTTTAAAGGTTCGTTTTTTTCCAGACAATGGTCTTTTTTGGGTGAAGTTTCTCTTCAACTCTTGCTTGGCTGACAGTTTTGGCTGTCACTTCAGCCTCCATCGGAGCTGTCACTGCTTCCTTGTGACGTGTCTTAAAAAACAGCTATTGGTTTGTTGTTTGTCCCATTATTGTTGAAGTGAGTGTAAACTAGGTGACAAAATTATTGCAAATTCTCAACGTCACATGACACTTTGACATTTCAGTCCAGATTTTAGCAAGGATCATGCAAGTTGACACGCATGACTTCCTTTCGTGGGCCACATAAAATGATGTGGCGGGCCGGATCTGGCCCCCGGGCTTTGACTTTGACACCTGTGCTGTAACCTGATAGCGTGATAAGATGTCCACTGTAGTGGGCGCTGTCCCCGAAAGGGGTAAAGTGCTGGAAATAG
>NW_017806829.1:0-860 GCF_001891065.2 Hippocampus comes | reverse complement strand
GTCTGTCTACAAGTGTTGCTGCGACTTTTGTGTTCAAAATATGGATTGCTTTTCCCATGATGTGTTTACATTAAGGCAGCGGAACACAATATGTAATTCCCTTTCTTTATGTTTAGTTGGACTGTAAACTTCAACTGGAAGCGGCATGAAACAGCTTGAGGCCTTTGGCTAGAAGCGGCTCTTCCTTTGGAATGAAAAAGAGTTTTGTTCACATGACAGCCTCGATGTTTCACTAATTAATCTTATCTTTGACAACAAATACTGGCGTGGTGGTAACATATAATAATTAACATCAACTCAAGATACGACTCAGTGTTCATTGATTAAAGGGGGCTGCAAAGACTTCAGAAGAGGTGTCTGAAGATTTCCATCGTGGGACACGTCGGAGCGACAGCAGACGTCGCAGGAGCCGTGCATTGATATTCATATGAGCCCGAACAGTCAGGGTTCGGAATCCATTTGGAGGTCTGTTTATATTGGAGGGGGAAGGAGAAGGCGGCAAGGCTGGAGCAGCTTTGGAAAAGTGTAGAAAGCCTTGTATGGTGCTCAGCAGGAGGGATGAACCCTACACTCCCCCCCACCCCCCTCGACATGCAACCACAGACACGCTTCTGAAAAAAAAGTGGAAGAAAGTATGAAAATCCTAAGTATGGACATGTCTCAGGTGGTATATTTAGATCAGAATACATATAAAAAGAAAAGCAGCAAAAGCAGCAGGTCCTGACTTGACACTTGACTTTGGTGATTACAACCCCCCCCCCCATACACACCGCAACAAACCCATCCTCCACCTCCTCTGCTAAACGACTCGGGGCCCCTCGGCTAGGCACAAAGACACGGCTGCTCGCAAAAACGGCGAG
>NW_017806828.1:0-415 GCF_001891065.2 Hippocampus comes | reverse complement strand
TTATTTATTTATTTATTTATTTATTTATTTATTGGCGCGCAAAATGTGGAGGTCACGCCGTCATCTTACTGTGATATAGATTGGAAAGTTTTCGCTCCAAAAAGAAAACAAAAAGATTGCCGCTCATCAACACTAATCAACTCATTTCCATTGAGTGACACGAAGCAAACATGTGACGCGCCTTTGTGGTCAGAGGTCAGACAGTAGGAGAGGCGACAGTGTTACTGTTCTTCAGTCATTCGAGGCATTCATCCTGCGGTGAGTCACTTCTCTGTCGATCATCTTCTCCTTAATTCTTTGTCTGCTGCCCCCCCCCATCAACCTTTTTCACAATAGCATCTAATTATTTTTGCGCTCCAACTTGGGCGTGCGCGCCGCATGGAGACATCAAACAAGCAACGGAATTTTAAAAAAA
>NW_017806827.1:0-330 GCF_001891065.2 Hippocampus comes | reverse complement strand
TTTTGTGGCCCGTTTCGCCTTTCACTAATGTAAGCACATCGGTTGTTTATAGTAGATCTTTGACGCATTTCGATGTTTCAATAGGATGGCAGAGTTGCATTGAATAACGAACCACTCAAAGAGCAGTTTAATCTCAGACATACAAGTAATTCTCCCCCAATAAGGGAGACTAAGGCACATTTTTACTGACAGATTTATTTTTCTTTTGGAGGGGGGCTGGGGGGCTGATTTGTTGTTTTCCTGGAGTCTAAGAATGCACGGCAAGCTAGATTTCGTGTCGTATTCCGACTAAACATTTCCTATTTAAAAATGTGCATGTTCATGCTCATG
>NW_017806826.1:0-278 GCF_001891065.2 Hippocampus comes | reverse complement strand
AAAATGCTTGTTTCTACATAACAAACCACCTGAAAGTGACCTATTCAGCATTTTTCCTCAACAGTCCCCGGGTGTCTTATAACTCGGTATGGGTACTCAAGTTGGTACTTTTTTGATACGGACCAATTTGGGTCTGTCCTACTGAGCACGGATTCCGCCAAAATACACCAAGGATCAAGAATTACATCACACTCGCCATTCTATTGTCTAGCACCTTAGAAAATAGCTACTTTTTAAGAGGCACTGCCTCATGTAAATGAGCCACTGCAGCAGCCCCA
>NW_017806825.1:0-614 GCF_001891065.2 Hippocampus comes | reverse complement strand
TTGAAGAGCTCTTGCCGACAGCTGCCAACTACGGCGCCATATTGGATGTTTTTTAGAAAGGGGGACCATGTTAGTGTTGTTGGAAACCTTGATCTTGCGATTGGCTGGCAACCAGTTCAGGGTGTCCCCCGCCTACTGCCCGAAGACAGCTGGGATAGGCTCCAACACCCCCCGCGACCCTTGTGAGGATAAGGCAGATCGGAAAATGGATGGATGGATGGATCCCTTGTTCTGGTGCTGCTAGTAAAGGAAAATACCCTGTGGATTAATGTTTGTTGTTGTAGCATTTGAGTGACACCTGTGCTGTCCAGTATCATCTGTGCTTCGGCGGGTTGCAAAAATCACCGTGAATGCAAAGATGGATGGATGAATGGATGGATAGATACAAATTTGATGAATCCCTTTGGGGGGATTCAATAAATTACCAGCTATTAATAGTCCAATATCAGAGAAATGATCATGAAATACACATGGCCGACTTTTGAACGGCTATCATGGGATTGATTCTCACTCGCTTATTGGATGTGTGAGTTTGAGTGTGACCTATCTCTGTGCGTGCGATGGATGGAAATCAATCTCGCTGTTGTGCTGGGAAGACAGAAGAGCCTCCAGCT
>NW_017806824.1:0-504 GCF_001891065.2 Hippocampus comes | reverse complement strand
CAGTGTGTTTTAAGGGTCTCTTTTATTGATTTTTTATTATCCGAAGCGAGTTCAGTGTTCAGTACTGGTATTGCTCAAAAAAGTGTTCTTACTGTTTTTGACATGTTAACCTAAGCACTTTTTAAGGACCTGATGTTCTATTTTATTTTTATTTTGCAATTATTTGGAGATTTACAAAAACAAACAAAACAGTGATATTCCACCTCGTGGTTGAAACTAAAGGGCGCAGGTAGGACTTGCGACTAGTCACAAATACAGCAGAAAGTAAATGGCTAGCACTGCATCTGTTCAAGTCTATTTAAAAAAAACAATAAAATACTTTGTTTTTTTTGATCTGCCTCAACAATGTAATGAATTTAAAATGAAAATAGGGGTTTTCTCAGCAATTTGTAGATGAGATTAAAATATAGATTAATTTGATCAATTAATTATAGATCATAATTAATCTTACAATATTTTTTAATCACTTGACGGCACTAATGTATATATATATATATATATATA
>NW_017806823.1:0-331 GCF_001891065.2 Hippocampus comes | reverse complement strand
CGTGCCTGCGTGGGTTTTCTCCGGGTACTCTGTTTACCTCCCCTCCCACATTCCAAAAACATGCATGGCAGGCTGACTGAACACTCAAAATTGTCCCTTGGTGTGAGTGTGAGCAAGGATGGTTGTTCATATGTGTGTGCCCTGCGATTGGCTGGTAACCAGTTCCGGGTGCACCCTGCCTATGGCCCGAAGACAGCTGCATCCAGCATGCCCATGGACCTCGTGAGGATAAGCAGTTCAGAAAATGGATGGATGTATGGTGTTAAATGCATGAACATCACTATCATAGCTCACATCGTGTACCGTTTTAAAATGCTTCTCCTGGCGCTCC
>NW_017806822.1:0-253 GCF_001891065.2 Hippocampus comes | reverse complement strand
TTTGGTCTGTTTAATAACTCCTTTGTACTTGGTAAATTGTTATTACGCTTTTGACCACTAGAAGAAGAGACACGGAAGTACAGTACTGTATTCCAGCACAGCCTTGTTTTTGTTGAAAATGATTGACTGTTATCTGCTATAATCCTGCTTTTTAAGCCTACAGAAAGATCCTTTTTTTATATACGGTACATCTTTGGGCATGAATATTGATGGACAGCATATTGTAAGATCAATTTGTTAGTTGGATGAACAT
>NW_017806821.1:0-1045 GCF_001891065.2 Hippocampus comes | reverse complement strand
CCAATAAGGCTGCCGAGGGAAGTTTGTTTTTTTTTTCTTCTGAGGGATGTTTCCTCATTTTTTAACAGTCGCTGAAGAGAAACAGACAGAAGTCGTACCACTGATTTGCCTGTGCGCACGCTTTGCATGTGTGTGTGTGTCCATGTGCTCGCACAGTGAGTGAGTGTGATTGTGTGCATGCGTGCAAAGCGATGAGGATTTTAGTTTTCCTGCAGGAGCATGATAAGAGGAGACTTAAAGCAGAGGTAATGTCTTTGTTCTGAAACGTTGCGACAGGGGGACAAACTCTTTTTTTTGTTGTTGTTTTGTCTCAACTTGGGGGTCATTTTTATTTGAGCTTTGATACACAATACACTTGCGCAAGTTTATTATTTCAAACCAAGTGAAATTGGCAATAACGTGATAGTTAATGACATGTTTGCTGTTGATTGTGTGAAGTTAGCGTTTCGCATCGATATCTGTTCGGTGAGTTCCAAGAAAGTTGGAACGATCGCATATTATGGAAAACTGCCTTTCTAACGTGTGCGTGCGAAGAGTTGTGGGTCTGGAGCGCCTGTTCTCCGCCTATTTCTGTAAATGTGTTTGTGAGCTTGCCCTTCCTTAAGTTTGCCGCGCTGTTGCCAAACACTCGAGCTAATTTACATCATGTAAATTAGAGTTTCTCAGGCAATTCGGGGGTAAAAACGCCACTTTCAAGCATCATGTCAAAGCCGAAAGCTCGACGGAGCTGTCGTGTTAGCATGTATTAGCATGAGAGCACGCTGTTACCATCGTTACCTTCTGATTATAATGTTCGATGTCGCGGTGGGCGGTATTTGCGTTTGGCCATATCAACGCCTGTCCCACACCGCTACGATCATGATACGTGCACACCAAATCCGCTGTGAGCGTTCCGCCTCGCGTTATTCGCCAGCTTTTGACCGCGGGAGTTCTTGGTGACGCGGCGACTTGATTCGTGCGCAGCGAAGAAGGGGCGGGGTTTCGCTCGCTGGATGAGAGCAGTAAGTACGAGCCATTTTGCAAAGAGCCACAGGGGACCAATTGG
>NW_017806820.1:0-429 GCF_001891065.2 Hippocampus comes | reverse complement strand
AAAAAAAAAAAAAAAAAAAAGTAGAGGAAAAAGTAGAATATAATATAAAAAACTCATTTCAGTCCAATTTCTGCATTCGAATTCTGATAATTGCTTTAAATTAACTTTTTGGAGAGAAAACTATTTTCGAAAATGGAGGATTAAAAAAAATAAGTTTGAAAAAAAGTCTGTCTCAAACATTTTTTTTTTTTGAAAAGTAGCTTTTCATGAGAATAGTTTTATTTTTATTATTTTTTACACTGTTTGCCTTTGGCAGGAAAATGCTTGTTTTAAAATTTTTTTTTAATCTTTTTATTTTTCTCCAAATATAATTATTTATTTATTTGTTTGTTTGTTTATTTATTTATTTATTTATTGGGGGGGGGTAAAACGTTTCTATTTTGAGGGGAAAAAAAATCCCCCAAATATTTTTTAGCAATCTTTTTTGGA
>NW_017806819.1:0-295 GCF_001891065.2 Hippocampus comes | reverse complement strand
TCGTACCCTTCTCCACTCACACCCTAGCTTACCAGTCCAGCCATGGAATTGTACCGGTGCTTTCCGCAACGTTATCGGTGATTTGCCGCAGCAGAGGGTGTGCCAGTTCACCCTCGAAGGCTTGGTTTGCAGCGGGGCTAGGACTCCCCATTTCGCTCTCTCCGCTACCACTGCTTCAGAGGCCATGCCCTCCCATGTCCTAGATCGGCCTACTGAACTATACGTATTTCAACGGGGTGCCAACCCGTGTCTTAGTTTACTCCCTTTATTCTTGGTAGGGTTAGGAAATACCCCT
>NW_017806818.1:0-288 GCF_001891065.2 Hippocampus comes | reverse complement strand
CTGCCCCCCAGTGGCCAAATCGCGTACACCAGAAGTAGATGACAGTTTAATTTCTTCACATTCGACACATAATTTTGTTGTTATAAAATTGAATATTCGAGTGTGATTTACCATATTTAAAAAAAATACTACCTTTTTGTTTTTATTTTTAGTGGGGGGGGTGGACTTTAATTATTATTACTCATATTAAGTACATTTTCGGACAATTTCTTCCCATATTTAAGCACAATGTCAACGCTCAAACTGCGCATGCTCAATATACTTTTTAGGACTAAAACCTGCCTTAAT
>NW_017806817.1:0-204 GCF_001891065.2 Hippocampus comes | reverse complement strand
TATATATATATATATATATATAAAACAAATAAAAAACTGTTTATTTAACTTTTAACTGTCGTCCTCATCGGGTTTTGCTTTTCTCGGCATTTAACAATCCGTCGAAAATGTCCAAGGCAAACATCAGCAAACTAAGTGATTGCCCGACTGGTGAACACTCTTTCTGGGCGATTCACATTTACGTAAAACTATCTGAACACCTCA
>NW_017806816.1:0-259 GCF_001891065.2 Hippocampus comes | reverse complement strand
TGTCATTTGTTGCTCTACTTTTATACGAACTATTTAGATATTGATTTATTATATGGAATATGATCCCTAACAATGTATTCCTCTTATTTAGAAAATATGCTTTTTGTTTTAATCGCACCAATTATGATTCATCAAAAGGATTTTTTAAAACATTTATAAGTATTTTTATTTTTTCGCTCATTTTTTTAAATTCTTGCTTCGTTCTTATAATTGTCATTTTTTTCCCTTCTGCCACAAGCTTATGGCATCAAAAAAATAT
>NW_017806815.1:0-659 GCF_001891065.2 Hippocampus comes | reverse complement strand
ATTTTAGCTTCCTTCCTTCTTCCTTTTATATCATCTTTGTTTGCCTTCCTCCATCCTTCCTTCCTTCCTTCCTACTTTTATATTCTAGTTTCCTCTCTCTCTTCTTTTTCTTTCCTTCCTTCATCCTCCCTTATTTTAATCTCCTCATACCGCCTCGAATGCTTTGATCATCCTTCCTTCCATCCTTCCTGCATTTCTCACCACCCTTCCTCCCTTCTTTCCTTCATTCTTCCTCTCAAACATCCTTTCATTTCTTTTTACACCCTTCCTTCCTCCCTTCAGCATCCTTGTTTCCTTCCTTGCATCCTCCTTTCCTTTCATACAGTGTCGTTTCCTCCCATCCTCCATCCCCACCTTCCTCTTCGTTGCCTTCTGTCCTTTCATAGCCAACCATGGCATCTTTCTTCCATCCTTTCTTCTGACATCCATCCTTGTATCCTTTCTCACGCTCCTTCCTTCATCCTCCCTTCCTGGCTTCCTCACTTCTTTGCTGCCGTTCAAACCATCCCCGTTTCTCCGCTTCTCACCTTCCTTAGTTTCACGAGGGTACAGTATAACAACTTAAGGAACACCCTGTCCAGCAGGGGGCCAGAAACGTGTGGCATATCTGGTGTGTGTGTGTGCGTGTGTGTGTGTTGGAGAGGGCAGTGGCGATCCAT
>NW_017806814.1:0-365 GCF_001891065.2 Hippocampus comes | reverse complement strand
TGTGAATCAAGCGGTGCATACCCTTTCAATGGCTGGCTGGCAATAATAGGAGTGTAGTTTTTCGAAATAAAACCGCTGCCCCGGGTTTGATCAACATTTAGGCCGACCACATGACTCCATTTTCATGTAGGGCATAGTGGTGGTGCGGTGTGAGCTTCATACTTTTTTTTTTCCCCCAAAGTTTGTACAGGATAAAAACTTTGAGAACCTCTGCTTCAAACCATTGCAACTGGAACACAATCAAAACCTGGGTTTAGACATCGGATATTTCAGGAAGTGAAAATGATAAAAAAGTTTATGTATAGTATATTTTATATGTATATATGAATATTGTAGAAATGTAGAAATGTAGACACCGATTTAGG
>NW_017806813.1:0-616 GCF_001891065.2 Hippocampus comes | reverse complement strand
TTGCCGCAGTTACTTTGTTACTCTACTGATTACTTAACTTTAGAAGTAACTGGACTGTGTGGCTGATGACTTGATTTTAAAAATAACCGCGTTCGATTACAAATGACTTTATTAGTTACATTCAACAGAAGCCGACGAACCCCGCTGGCCATAAAATTCACAACCGATTTGACCAATACTTGCATTTATAACAGTGACATTTAAGAATAACGTTTCTTTTTTAATTCAACAGAAAATAAAGACAAACTTTTTTAGATTTACCCATAAATCCTTATTTTTATGATTCAATATGTATTGATATGGTTCGATCCTTTACTTTTTTAAAATTTTTTCTTTAAGGGAATGCGCTTGCAGGGTTTTTTGAAGCTAGATAACACTCTGTCAACAGCACATAGCCCTAATATTTTCTTAGCTACCACAAACCCAAGTAGTGATTGGATTTCCAGCATCAAAACACGAATCTCCGTGCTTCCTTCATGATTATTTTTTTATGTGGTCGAAACGTGACATGGTGCGCAGTGATGCTGCGCTCTTCCAATTGGGAATGCAAAGCTCAGAATGCTTCACTTCAAAGTAGGCCACAACACTGTAGTTCTTCTTTCTTAGGTTTTCTATA
>NW_017806812.1:0-1240 GCF_001891065.2 Hippocampus comes | reverse complement strand
GATCGGTTCATTCTGTTCTTCATTCCACAGGAAGATACTTCTGGACTTCTGCAACTTCAATTTCAACCTTGCGCAAGGCGATAAGCTTCTTCCTCCTATTCAAGAGCCAAAATTTGGATGGCGCAGTTCGTAGGAAGTAAGTCGGGCAAGCCTTCGATCCACTCAACTGTTGAGTTGCCCCAATCGGGATCAATTTAATTTGTTGCCGGCCAGTGCAAATCTTTTGCGGCATAAAATTATAAAATTCGCCCGTTTGAGGTATGCGACATTCTGGTCTTTCTTCTCCCTTCTGGAAAGCTGGATCTGCTCCCAAATCATTGTGGCATGTTCCACACAGCCTGGGAAACCTGTGATTCCAGCTTTCTTGCAGCTGGTGTCGATATGTCTGTTCTCCATCAGGAAAAAAAATAAATTTTGGGGAGCAAAAAAAAAATAAACAATTGAGATAATGTGGTTGCTCAAGTGCGCACACTTGCCTCATAAATGGTGATGTGGTTGTGTTCAGAATGAACCTGTCATATTCTGACTCATGTTTTATGGGGGTCGTCACACAACAGCCAACATTTAAAATGCATCTGATTCATCCGAAGTAAAGGTCAGATGTTCAAGTAGGTTTTTTTCAGACATTTTCAGTCACATTTTACTGCAGAGGTCTGAAGTGACCTTCCGCGGCTTCAGAAGGAGCTCACTGATCGAATGTATCAGTCTGGAGAAGCATACAAAAGGATTTCCAAAGATTTTTTTTTTCCCCAAATTGACAGTTGAAGGTCACTTTAAATGGTGGGAAACGTTTTGAAATGATTTGCTGTGTTTTACAGGAACCGGGAATTTGAACAGGGGTGTGTATACTTTGATATTCACAGGAACAATACTTGCATCAATGAAAGAACAAAATGTGACTTGTCAAAGACTTGTTGAGCCAATCATGTGACCTGCCTGCCTCACTGAACCTCATGTATAAATTGAGCTAAAGACATTCTCCGGTTGACTGGGAGGAGCAATTCAGGAGCCACCAAGAGTTCAACTTGACCCTTACAAGGTGCGCCATCACACACACACACACACACACACACACACACACACACACACACACACACACAGCACACATAACGTCTATTTACTGCAGTATGTGATTGACGATGTTTTTTTCTTTCAGAGCATGCAGGGCATTCAACCAGCAGTAGTGAATGTGACGGAATAAAAGTGATGTGGAACATGTGCCTGCCCTCTTAAGCCATTT
>NW_017806811.1:0-220 GCF_001891065.2 Hippocampus comes | reverse complement strand
CTTTCAACATTTACATTTCGACATTTACATTCAGATATTTTTACCCGAAGGAGTCAAACTGTGATTTGTATGACTTCAGTTCAGCATCATTTGACTGGAGCGGTTCTACTCTACTTAGGCTTAAGCTCGAAAACTCGTGATATGAAATGAATTAAGCACAGACAAAGACAAACAAAAAAAAAATTCTTTCATCATAGGGGGATTAACGTTTTGGAAAAGC
>NW_017806810.1:0-303 GCF_001891065.2 Hippocampus comes | reverse complement strand
GCAAGATCTGGCCCGCCACATCATTTTACGTGGCCTGCACTATTAACGTTGATTTGTCTGATTTCAAAACTGGCAATCCATCAATTTGTTGTGTACAAGTAAGAATATATAAACATTTATTTAGTTTCGCTGTCGTAACGGCCCTCCGAGGGAAGACGTAACCTCAAAGTGGCCCGCGACAAAAATGAGTTTGACACCTCTGATCCAAGGTGAGGATAGTCAAGCCCCTTGACTAATCATCAGTGCGAGTTGTTCACTTGTCAACTCGCTATCCGCACAACTGTTTGCTTCAGGCTCACTTTC
>NW_017806809.1:0-223 GCF_001891065.2 Hippocampus comes | reverse complement strand
AAAAAGCACCCCCGCAAAACGTAAACCATTCCAGCACACTTGAAACATACAACGGCAGCATCATCGCGCCCGCTACGTGCTCATCCACATCCCGCCTGAAGGATCGGCTGGATCTCGAGCTGGGCTAATCTGAAGCGAAGGTAGTTGGGCGAAAGTAGTGGGGAATATTACACGTGCTGAAAACAAAGTGAGGCTCAGAACGGACAACGCAGCTCAAACCTGT
>NW_017806808.1:0-477 GCF_001891065.2 Hippocampus comes | reverse complement strand
CCTATCAAAATCATTGCCAATAATTTGATTGTTCATTGATTGTAATTTGATAACTGTGTGGCATGCTCTCATTAATGGCTAACGGGGGCTAAGCCCATTTGAAATCAGTTGCTAAGCGAAACAACAGCATCTAACCCAGGGGGGCCCATTACGTCGATCGCGATCGACCGGTAGATCGATCCGCGGTAACGGGCCGATCGCGGGAGGTTGGTTGATCGAAAAATCGATCTTCGGTCCAAAAACTTTGGGCACCCCTGATCTAACCCTTTCATGCATCCTGTAAGCTGACAGCATGATAAGATGTCCACTGTAGTGACCGTTGTGCCTGAAAGGGTTGAAGTATTTAATTGTTATTTTTGATTGACCACCACGGCGACATTTGCCTGACGAGAGAACCGGAGTACGACACGGTAGATGATTTCATTTCGTAAAGAGATAAAGCCTGATGAAGCGACGTTTTCTTGTAAGCGCGGCCAG
>NW_017806807.1:0-310 GCF_001891065.2 Hippocampus comes | reverse complement strand
TAGTTAGCATTGCTAACTCTTGTTCATTAGCATTGCTACATGTAGGAGAGTTCGCTGAAGAGGAACGTGATGTAATTCGGTACATGAAATTGTTTGGCAGAAACCAAGAACCATTCCTGTCATGGAGACTGAGAAAGTTGCATCATCACCTAATTTCCGAACACTTTCCATCAGTTTGATGCCTGATCATGATGGATTGTTGCTGCAAATGTGCGTGTGTTAAAAAAAAAAACAAAAAAAAAAAACATTAAGAGGGGTTGTTCATGTCATGGACCTTTGTTTTTGGCAGCAAATCATTGAGAATGGAAAT
>NW_017806806.1:0-607 GCF_001891065.2 Hippocampus comes | reverse complement strand
TTCAAATTGAATGCTACAAGATATCACTTTTTTTTTGTTTGGGGTTACTTTTTTAACTGGAAAAAAAATAAACAAGCATTTTTAAAAATTGAGAGATTTTGACAGTTTTTACATTTAAGATTAAGATACACTACTTTTACTTGAGTCTTTCATGAAGGAAAATTTGTCACACAATGTTTAAAATTCTCAAAAGTTTATAAAACGATGCCACAAGATCACTTTATATTACCAAAAAATAAATGTAAAAATATCTAAATGAAAATGTATTATGATTTTTAAAATGATTTTAACTTAATAAAAATCTATTCTATTGTGCTATCTAAAATAAATTAATGTAACACAACATTACACTCAATTTAAAATAAAATTAACATTCAAAAATTGTTTAATAAAAGTTTATCAATGAAAATGTAATCATCTAAAATGGTAAAAAAAATACAAGGCATCACAATACTGTAATTGTATTTTTTCTATCAAACCAAAGTTTATTTTTTCAAACGTGCTTTTCTTTAATTAAAAAAATGTAAAAAAATGTGTTGCAAGGTATCACACACACACACACAACTTTTACATTTTTTAAGACATACATTTCTTAAGAAACTTCACT
>NW_017806805.1:0-268 GCF_001891065.2 Hippocampus comes | reverse complement strand
CCCATAGGTGGTGAGCCCATGAGAAGGGGGACCCATGCTGCCTCTTCGGGCTGAGCCCGGCCGGACCCCATCGGTGTAGGCCCGGCCACCAAGCGCTCGCCAACGAGCCCAACCTCTTGGCCTGGCTCCAGAGGGGGGCCCCGGTGACCCGCGTCCGGGCAAGGGAAACTTAGATCCATTAATTTTGTTCATCATCAGGGGCCTTTGAAATAAATATTAAATATAAATATATTCATATTACAATGGGTGAGTGGGGATGAGTCCAGGT
>NW_017806804.1:0-559 GCF_001891065.2 Hippocampus comes | reverse complement strand
AGCAATCAATTCCTCTCTAATTAAAATTGGACACCATTGTGTCAAATCAGCGTATAAAAATCGAGCGCTAACATTGCAGGTCTACTTGATGTTCCGGAAGCATTTTTTTTCACGGCCCAGACAAAAGAATCGCCGACCCGCTTTTGAATAGTGATCAAAACTTTCAGGGAGGAGTTTACTCACAGTCTCAGGGTCATTTTCAAAGACTTCTCTGGCCTCCTCCTTGGAACACTTTTCTTCCACACACTCCCTCTCCAAGTGTCCTTGCTTGGTCTCCTCAAACACTTGATTGGCTCTCCGGTGTCTGCTGAGGAACTGGTTGGCCTTTTGGTGTGACAGGGAGACTGGACAGAACAAAACAAGACATCAGAGGTGATGAAAGTACTCACACTCCGTGCTGAAGAAAAAAATATAGATACTTGTGTCGCAAAAGACAAATTGAAGTATAAGTCCTCGTTGCACTATTTTATGCACTTTAAGTGCTAATGTTGTCAACGGATGAGTAAAAAATGTAAAGTTAGTTTATGATAACTGAAAATATTCACCTTCCTTTTAGTGG
>NW_017806803.1:0-522 GCF_001891065.2 Hippocampus comes | reverse complement strand
CGTCAGCAACATCGCCATCTTGCAACGCTCCTCTTCAGAAATACTTTGCAACCATCAGCGCTTACCCGCCAAACGGGGCTTGGGTGTTCTGGAAAAAAAAAAGGATTAATACAACAGCAAACAATAAATTTATAACTAAGACATTGGAAAGCAGAAAAATGGTCCCCAAAAAAAAAACAAAAATCTAGTCTCCTGCTGAGTCAAAAGCCAAAGAATAAAAATGAAATTTAAGACTTGTTTTCAAGATGGACAGCGGGGGTGTTGGATGATCACTTTTACCAGAAAAATGCTGATTCTTGTCTGTGTTCCTTTTGCTAAACCTGAGCCAGAATTTGGATTCTCATTTGTTGTGACTGACAACACGATGCGTTCCCCCTGCGCTGGTTACACAATAACTTTCGAACGCCACGGCGGGTGAATTTTTAAAGGCGCTTCAATTGTATTATTGTGTTTGGTCTGTATGCAGTCCAAACTATTCAGGCTTTGTGCGCACCGGTTCTGACAGAGCACAAGCAAACACTC
>NW_017806802.1:0-1529 GCF_001891065.2 Hippocampus comes | reverse complement strand
GTCTTTGTCACGACTGCAAGTGGCCATTCATTTCTATTGGTTTGATTGTCCTTAAGCAACACTAGGTCACCTTCCTTGACGTTAGGTCTGACATCCTGCCACTTGCTGCGCGTCTGTAGCGTGGGAAGGTACTCGCATCACCATCTGTTCCAGAAGACGTTGGCAAGATGTTGAACTTGTCTCCATTGTTGGCGATGGAGGTCTTTCTTGTCAAAGGCTCCTGGAGGAGCAGGGAGATGGTACATCTTCTGCGTCAGCAACGATGCAGGGGTTGCAGGAAAGGAGACTCTGGATCAGAGGATATTGGTGCGAGGGGTCTGGCATTGATGATTGCAGTTACCTCAGCCATCAAGGTTGACAATACCTCATGCGTGAGGCGTGACTGGTGATTTTCCTGTAGCATGGAGTCAAGGATCCGTCTGGAGACTCCGATCATGCGTTCCCACGCTCCTCCCATGTGAGAGGAGTGTGGAGGGTTAAAGATCCACGTGCATCCTTGTTCCCCCAAGTACTTGTTGACGTTAGGTTCTTCGGGGTCTGTGGCCAACATGTGCAGTTCTTTGCTCGTGCCTTTAAAATTTGTCCCACAATCCGACCGAATCTGTTTCACTGGTCCTCGCATCGCCAAAAACCGTCGCAAGGCGTTGATGAAGGAGGATGTGTCCATCGCCTCAATGAGCTCAATGTGCACAGCGCGTGTGCTCATGCAGGTGAAGAGGACCGCCCATCGTTTGCTATTTGCCTGGCCACCGCGGGTACGTCGCGTGGTGACAGCCCAGGGCCCGAACACATCAAGTCCCACGTAAGTAAAGGGTGGTTCCGAGCTCAAACGGTCGGCAGGGAGATCTGCCATCTTCTGAACACGTATCTTCCCGCGAAGCTTATTACAGGTCACGCATTTGTGGAGGATGTTGTTGATGCACCGTTTGGCTCCCACGATCCAGTATCCCGCTGCTCGGATGGATCCCTCGGTGAAGACTCGGCCCTGGTGCTTGACCTTCTCGTGGTAGTGTCTCACAAGGAGCGTCGCGACGTGACTGCGAGTTGGAACGATGATTGGAAACTGTTCGTTTGTGTCGAGAGCTGCGTGCTTGAGTCTTCCTCCTATCCGTAGAAGACCGTCCTCATCCACGTAGGGGTCCAGTTTTCGTAGGGAAGTGTTCTCAGTCAAACTCTTTCTTGTAGGTCTCCCTTTCAACACAGCGAATGATCAGAGTCTTAGTCTCTGACAGTTCTTCGACCGAGCAAGGTCCAGGACTTTTGGCCTTGCAGTTGGGTATGATTGCAGCCTTTCTCCTCTTCACAAGGTTGGACAAGGATGCTATAGCTCTCACAAGGGACTTCCATGACGAGAACCGTTCAAAGCGATAAGATCCCAGCTGTGTAGGAGAGTTTGTGATAGCTGTCGCGTGGGAACGAACCTCGCTGTCGGCGTTTGGGTCAACCAGTTCGTAGGATTCTTCTTCGTGATTGGGAATTCCATCCGGCATAGATAGAAAGGTGGGTCCTGTGAGCCATGTTGTGTGCTT
>NW_017806801.1:0-627 GCF_001891065.2 Hippocampus comes | reverse complement strand
GTAGTAGCCAGAACAATTAGCTGCTAATCAAGAGCCTGCATTCCTCATGAATATACCATTGTGTTCCTCGATATCAAGCAGTCACGGGATTTGACAGCTGCATATTGTAAACAATATCATATTGTCCAATACAATTGTAGAAGTGCCTGAAAACAACAACAAGAATTCGATTCAGTGGCTCTGGTGATCAATACAAAATGACATGCCCCGAAAACAGTCACTTGCGTTTCCATCAACATGCAGGCTCAATTATGACTTTGGCAACTTTCGCAATAAGAATCTGTTAATACTCATAAAAAATGAAATAAAACAAAAGCAGTCCAGAGGCTGGGTTTTTTTTCTTTTCTTTTTTACATATTTTATCACTGTACTGGTATGATGTGGAAGGGAGGATTTAAAAGAGATACGAGGGTTGACTCAATTCCATTTTTGCCATAGGATGATGAGGTTGATAAATTAAATATCATAAATTATTATTTAAAAACTATTACTGTAAATGTAAATTATAGTATTTAAAATGTTTTATGATTTAATTTCAAACCTCACTTTCACTTAACTTACACTGCCATATATGACGAATGGTATTTTTTTGCTGAATAAAAAAATCAATTAAATCATGCATTTAAT
>NW_017806800.1:0-234 GCF_001891065.2 Hippocampus comes | reverse complement strand
TCTCAGAGGACTTATTGGGTTGTTTTTTTTTTTTTTAAATGCATGGCGCCGCATACCGCAAATGGCCTACGGGGTTGTCAGTTCCCTCACCTACTCCCAATTATAGGGAAACATTCCATTCATGCTAGTACGGCTGGCACAAAGCCCATGAGCAAAACACTTTTTTTTTTTTAGTTTAAAATATACAACGTACACATTTGCAAATCCTGTAGTCTACATCGAAACATGTTTGTT
>NW_017806799.1:0-241 GCF_001891065.2 Hippocampus comes | reverse complement strand
AAGACCAAAGAAGAGGAAGACTTGAGCTTGAGCTCAAGCGGAAGATGAAGAAGACGGCGAGAGACGGAAGAGGCAAATCAGGGTTTGAACCCGAAGCAAAATTAGATGCTTTTATTTTCCATTCTTATTTAGAATTGCCGTCGCTCTTGTCAGGTTCTCATTTGAAAGCGGCCTGAAATGCTTCTGCAATCATCCATTTCCCTGGTAGCTTTTATCTTTACACAGCGGCGCTTTTGTCTTT
>NW_017806798.1:0-232 GCF_001891065.2 Hippocampus comes | reverse complement strand
CGCCCGGCAATTTTGAGTTCAAAATATCCAGCGATAATCTGCGACGGGCCCAACCGCTTGTGGTCAAAACTCAACTTCGACAGGGCAAACGGCGAGAAGAGCATCACAAGATGATTCCGCAAAGATGGCGGCCAATCGGAGCTGGTGAAAGCCACAATTGCAAAAATAATCAGTGCTGCTTTTCTCTGAAGGCCGGGCCGCAGAGCGCAAGCCGTTTTTGCTTTTTTTTTTT
>NW_017806797.1:0-217 GCF_001891065.2 Hippocampus comes | reverse complement strand
ACTCGTCACGACGTCCTCTCGTCTGAGTGCCTGGCCTGTCATTATTATTGACGTCAACATTGCATCATTCGGCCGACGACGTCGCGTCTTCGGGGACTCTTCAGACTTCTCTTCACTCGTCTTTCGTGTCTACAAACGAGCCCTGACACGTCGCTAAAAAAAAACAGAACACGCAGATTGGCCTCAATGGCGGCTTTTTTTTTTTTTTTTTTTTTTT
>NW_017806796.1:0-486 GCF_001891065.2 Hippocampus comes | reverse complement strand
CACCGATCTGGATGTTGATTTGAAGCCGCATTTTACGCCAAGACAAATTGCACATTTATTTGAAAACGTGTGGGGGGGGGGGACCCTCCAACAAATCGAGGCGTAGTGAATATTTACTCACGTATTCCCTGTGTTTCACTTTCGTATTGATTTTTGTTCGTGTGAAAAAGTAGTTTGACAGCTTTGGAAATGGATCAGTTCAAGCCCGAACATGCAAAATTGCACTCCATAATTTACTACCATACTGACATAATTACAATTTTAAAGAATTAAACCTTTCTGTCACACGGTCTCGGAGCTCACCACTACGGCATTCATATTCGTTGTTCTTCGCAGAGGAAAAAGAATATGTGACTGTGAGTGGCTTTGTTTTCTGCTAGGTGTTACAGCAAAATCTGTGTTCAGTCCGTTGCCTAAAGATTTATAGCAGCGCAACATAGAGGCTATTGAACGTTAGCATTAAGCTAGCGGACTCAAAGGCTAGGC
>NW_017806795.1:0-691 GCF_001891065.2 Hippocampus comes | reverse complement strand
CTCTTTACTTTGACGGGATGGGAGACAATCGCTTTGAGCGTAAAAGTGTCACGGACAGTCAGGTGACATGCAGGACAACCATGTGATGGGAAAAAAAAAAGAATGCGGCTTTTGATGAACTGGAACTTAGCGGTTTTAGTGATATATTGACTTTCCACAAAATGTCTTCAATTTAAAGCGAAGCAGTGTCACTTCATTTTTTTTTTTAAACTCTCTCAACATGCACCGGTTTCTTTTCATCTGCTAGCCAGGGAACCGCTTCTTCGATTGGATGACAAGTTTTAGGTACCGTATTTTCACAACCATACGGTGCACCGCATTAAAAGACATAGTGACAAGTACGGGTGCTATTTCTGTATTTAGCACTTTAGACGCATTGCGTTATTGAACGCAGACATTTGAAAAAAAAAAAAAAACGGTAGCATGTAACAATGTACTTGCGTAATTTTTTTGATCAAGCCTCATCCTCAAATCCATCAAAGTCCTCATCTTTTGCCTCTAAGATCAACAACTGGGCAAATTCACCTTCTTCTCCACAGTGTGGTTCACCGGGATGTCGAAAGTGAGCGGCACCCTCTCCATGTTGGTGATGTGGTTGGGCCGGATGTGTTTGTCGGCAACCTTTTTGGTGTCTTTCAAAATGCAAAGTATGCATTTGACAGAAAAGTGATCTGCGCTCCTCTTCTTCCCA
>NW_017806794.1:0-219 GCF_001891065.2 Hippocampus comes | reverse complement strand
GTTACCTCGAGTTACGAACAAAACAAAACTTATGTCGAATTACTTCATCGTTGTTTGCTTTTTTTTCTAAACAAACTGGGGCAGATTGATTTGAATCAGAAATTAGACCTTGGGGGGGGGGGGGGCATATGCCCCTAGGCTTAATAATATCTTTGCTCTTTCTTGCAAGAAAAAGACATCTCTTAGTTTCGTAACAGTAAACAACAAAAGATTCCCGCA
>NW_017806793.1:0-613 GCF_001891065.2 Hippocampus comes | reverse complement strand
CTCATGAAACTGTCAATCACTTGGGAATTTCCTTCAACGAAATTCATCTGACCAAGGTAATGTTGTTGAGTGGTAGTAACTTAATGTGATGAAAGTAGCAACCAGCAGAGGGCGAAAATAATTCAGGACCATCTAGTTTGCTGCCTGAAAAGGCTGGTGTGGAAACTAAAAAGCAAAAGTTGGGCAAGCAATCAGGAAATGTGTTTAGTCCAATGCAAATGCGGCATGTATGCTTCCGCATTAAAAAAAAAAAAAAAAAATGGATTGGACGTGCTCTGTCATGTGACTGCATGACGCACAAGGACAGCGTAACTTTATTTCAAAATGGGAAATTAGAGCCCTCAGTACTAAGAGGAAAATTAATTCATTTTTAATGCTTGGAGGTTTTTTTTTTTTTTTTACCATTCGTGTGACACAACAGCAGTACAGAACAGAAAATCATTCTAATTAGTTTACAGCAAACCCACATTATTTGCAGGGTACAGGAACCAGGCACCACGACCATTAGTGAAAAAACCTGAGAAATTGACAGACCCATTAAAAATGTTTTCAGTTGCCTATATCAGTAGTTTAAACCCAAAGCCTCTCGAACTGAGCTGTACCAGAATGAATC
>NW_017806792.1:0-294 GCF_001891065.2 Hippocampus comes | reverse complement strand
CATTTCTGTTTCTCACATGCTGCGCTTTCATCAAAAACAGGCAAATGTTTCTTTCAGTTGGGGGGGGTTACACATTTGATTGTATTTTCTTCCTATTTTGTCACTTTTGTATTGTTTCTGAACAAACAGTTTTGTAATCAACTGTTTTCTCTTTTTTGGGGGGTTATTTTTAACCAAGTCCTGTCTTTTTTAAGAATCCAATGGGCGAAAAAACAAATAAATCAATCACAAAACACTTAAAAAGGTACTGAAAATTCACTCCAAACATCACCGCAAATATTAAAGCGATTGTCC
>NW_017806791.1:0-1867 GCF_001891065.2 Hippocampus comes | reverse complement strand
CCAAGTAGGGCATTCAGAATTTTCGAGCTCGGAATCTGAAAACTCCATAGCAGCCACAAGTTTGAGAAAAACAACAAAAAAAAAAACTTTAATGATGGCTCGAGTTAGTACACGTTGGAATGTATTTGTAAACACGTGAACATATTTTTGAAGTCGTACGGAGCACTGCTGAGCCCTTTTTTTCAAAAATTGCACAATGAACTCTTAAAATCTTGATGATTTTGACAGTTTCACAAGTTTCATGAGATTTTGTGCATGTGAAGACCCTAAAAATTAGCGTTGTTTTCCTGGCGAACAGCGCTGCGTTTCGCAAGAAGTTACAAACTTCGTGTTTTAAAACACTCATTCCAGCAAATATGTGGTAAATCTGGTTAACGCGCTAGGAAAAAAAACATCAAAGAATAAAACTTGTATTTTCCTTTAGCCAGTGGGTGGCGTTGTCACTTAGATGAAAAATAAGTTTGCAGACGTCTTCAGGCATCCAAGGTGTGAAATTTTGAGACGATAGGATCATCTCAGTCAAATCACACGCTGAAGTTTTGTTAGACTCCATAGCTAGGCAGCCATTAGCCCCACCTCAGCTAACAAGTTAATGCCACTGCAGCTGTCAAGGCTTAATAAGCGCTCGGTTGCCGATACAGGCAAATGTGACGGTACGAAATGTTCTTGTTAGTGGTCTAAAATAATTTCATATCGCAAACCTTGGATGTGTCATCGTGGAGGCAATAATGGCTTTTCCTTATAGGAGCCAGCATTTCGTGTATCGTGGACATGAGGAGACGTGTGCATATGAGTTTGGGTGAGTATAAGTTACCGTGTTCAGACAGTCAGTCACAGAATGTGACAAAATAAGACGGGAAACAATATTACAAAGAAAAGAAAAAAAACAGGCCATGCCCATAAAAAATGAAAAAAAAAATGGGCATCATTAACAAGTACTGAATGTAATAATAAAAAAATGCATTAAATGGCTACAGAGTTTTTAGGGTGGTGACGTTTTGCGCTTACATCATTTTTACAGCAACCTTTTATGGAAGTGCCAATATTCCACCACAGCTGTTTGATTTTTAACCCCTTCAGGGACAGCGGTTACTTCAGTGGACAACTTATCATGTTATCAGGTTACAGGGTGCATGAAAGGGTTAAACAATACAATTCATCATGACTGCGTTATTAACTGCAAGAAGGTAGATTATTCTCTTTATTTTTGTTCTGTTTCATTATTGCGTCCTGTTGTATTATTTCTATTATTTTATGTAAAATGTTTCGTAAAGCACTTTGTTGTAGCTGCAGCTGTTGTGAAAGCGCTATATTGTATAAATAAAGATTTATTGTATTTTATTGTGTGTTTTTGTGAACTTAAAATGATGCACTCGCATACTTTGTGACAACACGATGAGCCTGTAAAAGGTTCTCACATGTTTTGAGAAAAATGAACCTTTTGGTTTTAATCTATAAACCACTGACAACATACTTTGGGCAGTGAATCGATTGCGACTGGGCGGCTGTGCTTGTGATGAAATGCGAAACATCTTCCAAGACAACCAGAACGGTCCGATTGCAATCGATTCACTGCCCAGAGAATGAAAGGACTCGGATGCAGGAGAATATTCACAGGCATACCGATAACATAACTCCCAAATTCCAAATACAAATCTTGTCATTAAAGTATGGATTAGTCGTATTTGCCAAAATGAAAAATGGTTAAAATACCAAGAAAGGTCGAGTGTTTTTTTTTTTTTTTTGTCTTTACTTTTTCCAGAACTGCATTTTAAAATGAGAAATGGCGAATGACTCATGCTTTACCTTTAGCCATGTTCTCCATCTGTGGTTCAAGTTGAGCTATTTTTTCAAAGCATGTTCTGGA
>NW_017806790.1:0-210 GCF_001891065.2 Hippocampus comes | reverse complement strand
TTTATGAGCCAGCTGAGTTTTTTCAATTTTTTTTCCATCCCCCCACACACACACATCTATTTACTCAATAGATGATGACTTTTCTCTTTTTTTTTTTTTAAAGCCAAATTATGTATTAGAAATGGACCTTCTCTGTCGCTTCACCCTACAGGAGTGGCCAAATTGTTTATTTGAGAATCCGCCGTGGAAAAATTGAAATAAAAAAAAAAA
>NW_017806789.1:0-725 GCF_001891065.2 Hippocampus comes | reverse complement strand
AATGGTTTATAAACCGCAAGTACGATGCTAAATGCGAAGAGTAAACCTTCAAATGGGCTTGGTTACGCAATAGAAGATGCGGTGTTACATGTATTACAGTCTAGAAAATAACAACATCATTAGTATCAGCTCGCAGAAGCTGACAAAGCAGCACGTGGTTGGATGGAAAAAAGTCAACTTTTTTTTTTTTAAACAATATGTTCGATGCTGCTTATTTCATATTTCACCACCACAATATTGATCAGAATACGAGTGGGCTTGCATAGAACACAACATATGATTCTAATTTTTTTTTTTTTTTGGCTTCAGTTAACTGAAAATTATTTGAACACCAATTTTTGGTGCAAATATTTTCCACTAAATTCCTTGCAGAAATTAATACAAAAATAAGCTTTTTTTTTCAGCCAATGCAAAAAGAAACATCTTTTTTTTCTTTTTTATGCTAATTAGTTGTGCATATATTTTTTTGGGTGCAAATTCCCACAATTATTATTGAACGAAATCCGAGCAAAGTATTGCAAAATTGAAAAACTAATTATTTTAATACTTTTGAACTCTGACTCCCACCTGTGTGTGGCATTTAACCAAATGTCACAAACTAGCTTGCATTATTATTATTATTATTATGATTATTATTATTATTATTATTATTTTTTTTTGTCTTGCAGAAATGAGCTCATTTGAAAAATCAACTCCAACCTGCGTGTGAGACGGTGGCAGGCCCC
>NW_017806788.1:0-363 GCF_001891065.2 Hippocampus comes | reverse complement strand
TACAAAAAGTATATCCTTCGCTCTCACACCAATTTAGAACAACTTTAGAGTCTTAAATGAACGTAAGAAGCATGTTGTTTTTTTTTTTCAAATGTCGGCGCAAGGCTGGTTCTTAAAATGTGCGATATGTGCGCTATTCAAGTTAGGGCCGCCATTTGATTTGGAGGTACTCAGAGAGAAGCCAGGCTAGCACCAAAGCGTTACACGTGAAAACTCTGAACCTCAGTCAAAACTGTGAGGTGGACTTGCTAACCACTTATACAGTGCACTGCCCTGGTATAGTGTTTTTTTCTTTTTTTTTTAAATTCCGACAGATGAAGTGCCTTTTTAAGTGAGCGCTCAATGCGCCCCAAAATGCATTTA
>NW_017806787.1:0-257 GCF_001891065.2 Hippocampus comes | reverse complement strand
ACTGCCTCATAGTGGATGGTTAGCACAAGGTCATGGTACACATTGAGACAAGCAACCAATCATACCGACATTTGCAGCAACTGCATGGACATTTCAGAATGGTTGGGAATCAGTGATCGAGACTGTCGGAAAGATGCACCCATATTTTTCCGGCTTTAGATTTAAAAGAAAGATCAGGTGTAAAATTTTCAGAAAAACAGTAATCAAATTGACAGACGGTAACATTAGTCGTCAACAGTTTATTGAGAGCTGACAAA
>NW_017806786.1:0-206 GCF_001891065.2 Hippocampus comes | reverse complement strand
CTGCCCTTTGGTAGAAATAAACTAAAGGTATTTCTTGATCTGTCATTGGTTTAATAGAAATTGTATGTCTCGAAAGCACAAGTAGTATATATGCGTGTACGTATATATGTGTGGTGTGTGCGTGTATGTATGTACTGTATGTATGTATGTACTTTATATACCGGTATGTAGAGAGAGAGAGATCTCGACTCACCCGTCTGACAGCA
>NW_017806785.1:0-483 GCF_001891065.2 Hippocampus comes | reverse complement strand
TAACATTTTGGAACAGATTTGACCATAGAAGCACTCAGGGATCAAATTGTCACCATCATAAAAAAACATTATTGTACAGTGTGTTTAAAATTTGTGTTTTAAAAAGCTTCAATGGATTGCAGGATAGGTAGTGTCATTTTCTTACCATTGACATCTTTGTGACTTTTCCACGCTGAATTGTGCGACCTGATGAGAGTTTGACTTTCGAGGTTCCGCTGGACTCAGTTGACACGAATTACAAGTAAAGAAGTAAAAAAATAAAAAAAACATTTAAAAAGGCAGATTTTCAACTCAGCCTGTCTCACAATTGTTGTTTGGTTGTGAGCCTTGCAGTCTTCCACAGCAAACTATTCCAACCATTTATTGAGGAACATTGTTTGTGCGCTGGAGCCTAGCCATGTTTTCCAAACACGATGCAGAATTAAGATTCAGGAGGAAAAATGAGATGCAATTAATAATGTGTCATTGGTCTGACCCACACAG
>NW_017806784.1:0-224 GCF_001891065.2 Hippocampus comes | reverse complement strand
TCAAACATTGTTAGCGCATCTCTCCGACATGATCCTTGAGCAGTGATGTACATTTTTCTCATGTTAGCTACGGTCACGGATCACAAGGCACAAATCCACAGAGGTTCAATGGACTCGCTGTAATTAGCATTCTGATGTGTGCATGTGTGCACCCCAAAAAAATAAATAAAGTTAACACGTGCACATTTTCCACAAAAAAAAAAATATATATATATATATATATA
>NW_017806783.1:0-1038 GCF_001891065.2 Hippocampus comes | reverse complement strand
TAAAAATGACTGCTGTTCCCTTCGAATAAAAGAAAGAGAGGGTGGAAAACCCGTGCTTGAGCTAGTAGTGGATAAGCCTTTAGACAGAGAGAAAAAGGCTGTTCATAAAATATTATTAACTGCATTTGATGGAGGAAGTCCGACTCGATCAGGCACTTCAGAAATTACTATAAATGTACTTGACAGCAATGATAACTTTCCGGTATTTGAGAAAAATCTCTACACAGTAACTGTGGGTGAAAGTAGTGTAAAAGGGACTGTTATTATCAGACCAAAAGCAACAGATGCAGATGAAGGGTTGAATGGCGAAATTGGCTTTTCATTTGGCACCACGACTCCAGATTCTGTGTTATCCATTTTTGACATGAATCCCGTGACTGGTGAGATCACTTTAAAGGAGAAATTAGATTATGAGACAACAAAGTCATACGACATTGACATAACTGCTAAAGATAAAGGCAGCCCTGAGATGGAGGGTCATTGTCGTGTGCAGGTTGATGTGAAGGACTCCAATGATAATCCTCCTGAAATCGTCCTCACCTCACAGCCAAAACCTGTGCGTGAGGATGCCCCGAGTGGAAGTGTTGTCGCCCTCATAAGTGCTCGTGATCTTGACTCGGGTCAGAATGGTAATGTCACGTTACACCTGAAAGAGGGCTCTCCTTTTGCCCTAAAAAGTTCTTTTTCTAACGTTTACGCGCTGGTCACCAGTGCTGCTTTAGACCGAGAGAGTGTATCTGAGTATAATATTGAGATAACAGCCACTGATGCAGGCTTTCCTCCTCTCTCGAGTAAGAAAATGATCTCTGTAAGCATTACTGACATTAACGACAACCCTCCTGTGTTCTCTCAGAGCTCGTACAATGTTTATTTAAAAGAGAACGGAGTAGCAGGCTCGATACTGTACTCGGTGTCTGCAAGTGATCTGGATGCTGGTGAAAACGCCAAAGTGTCCTACTCCATCGTGGACTCAAAAGTGCACGACGTGTCCGTGTCGTCTTATGTTTACGTGAACTCGGAGAACGGCAGCATCTTCAG
>NW_017806782.1:0-258 GCF_001891065.2 Hippocampus comes | reverse complement strand
GAGATAATTTGTCAGGACTCGTGTTAGCCTAAACACCGGGTCTCTTTCGCTCCACCCGCAAACCATTTGGTAGCTTCGAGGTTCCGGTGGATCATGTTAAACTAAAGTCCAGTTTGGAGGGCAAGGCTGACTCAACAATAGGGACTTAAATTTGCTTCCCGGTTTGATAAAAATCATATTTTACTGGACAGTGAAGCCCCGTTTATCATTCCGGAACGATACGCTGGAGGTGAAAATGCGCGAGACCATAAGCGAGAG
>NW_017806781.1:0-219 GCF_001891065.2 Hippocampus comes | reverse complement strand
TGGCCATTTTAAAATGGGCAAAAATCTCCCCCCCCTTTTTTTTTTGCTGAGGTTTTTTTTGGTTTTGTGTTTTTTTACACGTTGCAACAAAAGACGAAGATTTTCAAACATCCTCTCACCTGCCACCCCAGACGAAAATAGGCCTTTTTTTTTACTGATTTCTCGCTCAGTTGGCAATATAATCGTAAAATATTAAACATTAAAGGACAAAGCACTGTC
>NW_017806780.1:0-347 GCF_001891065.2 Hippocampus comes | reverse complement strand
CCGGAATGTCGCCTACGGCGCCACCGCGGACGCGTATGGGAACACCAAAGAGGTGTGTTGGACGTCTCGGTGTTTGCGATGCGCATTGGTACCTACGAGCTGTCGCTCTGTTCGGCTTTGCATTTGCCAGCCAAAATGTGACGTTCAAGCGAGGTTCGGGCTTTCCACCACTAGAGGGCGGCAGATAACTTCATAACAAGTACAAAAGTAAAGGTGCCGTTTGTGTCTTCAACCAAACCAGCTTTGGCTGATGAAAGTCTCTGACATCTTTTGACTGCACTTGACTCGGGAAAGACTTTGGGAGATTGCCGAAGCAGTTGAGATCAGGAGTATTGGTGATTGACTAG
>NW_017806779.1:0-586 GCF_001891065.2 Hippocampus comes | reverse complement strand
TTTTTTTTTTCTTTTAACACGACCATGGTGGCTATCCATAAAAGGGCAAAGGGGAAGTGATGTCACTTGGTAATGATCGGGCAGCTGCGCTTGTGTGGAGAGTCTTGAGTGATATTGCTTGATGGAGACCAGCTGCTGACTGACTCATTTCTACCCCAACGGGGAGAAGCAGAGAAAGTGAGGGAGGGAAATCAGCTCCCACCCTGCAGACAAAGAGCAGACGCTGCCAACTCCATGGCCCCTTTCACACTTACGAAACAAATTTAATTCAATTTGTACTTTTCTTTTTGATCATAACACATGGCTCGACCGGATTTCCCGACGGGCCGTTGTTTGACACTTTTTTGATCAATTTTCAATTTTTTCTTTGAATCTGCTGATTCCCTGCCGCAGAGTCGAAGAATTTTTCGATCTAATGAATTAACTGTTGACGCCTTAAGAAACATTGAAAACCATGACGCACTTGGACCACCATTTAACTTGCCCGGCCTTGCGCAGATCATTAAAAAAAAAAGTATTTGCCCAGTCAGATATATGCTGCCTACGCTGCCGAGCTCCAAACATTTTCTAAATGCTTGACGACCGG
>NW_017806778.1:0-213 GCF_001891065.2 Hippocampus comes | reverse complement strand
TAAATTACAGGACTGAAATCATATCAATTAGATTCGGAGGATTAGTTGACAGACACGATTTTCATCATAGCGTCGACACAAAAAATATACATATATCATGCAATTCCCCTATTAACTACATACAATTAATACAGTGAATAACCTTATATACCGTAATTTCCGGAATATAAGCCGCGATTTTTGTCACACGCTTTCAACTCTGCGGCTTATTTC
>NW_017806777.1:0-229 GCF_001891065.2 Hippocampus comes | reverse complement strand
CAGCCAGGTTGATGAATTACAATCACGTCGTTCCTCTGTTTTACGTTACAGTGGTGCCTTGAAATACGAGTTGAAATTGTGACCATGCTCGGAACTTAAAACTCATTTCAAATCATCTTTCTCCATTGAAACAAATGGAAATGCTATTAACCTGTTCCAAGTCCCTCCAAAGAAACTAGATTTTTTTTTTTTGAAATTAAATTTTGTACCATATAAAAACATATGATAA
>NW_017806776.1:0-732 GCF_001891065.2 Hippocampus comes | reverse complement strand
GAGGGTCTCAGGATCAAAGCGCAGAGCTTCACATCCTCTGGCTGTGTACATTTATTCTGGAAGACACAAACGGAAAGACCGGGAAGAACCGTCGGCTTAGCGGGAGGCTTTTTCGTCACGGCCCAGGGTTGAAAATGTTTGCTCGCGTCGTCCTTCTCGGAGGGATTTAGCGAACCATCATGGTTAGCCTGCTCGCTAACAACAAGGCGCTCTCCATTTTGGTGTCCAAAGACACATCACGGCCATGACTACCGGGAGAAGAAAAGTCCATTAAAAAGTCAGTCCTTTCATGCAATTCCTACCGTGTCTATTTTCAATTCAACTTCGCTGCTTGAAGTGTACACTACACCCGCTGTTTCAGCGCCACTAGAAGCAATGGAGGGAGCCAACTCCATTTTTGTTATTTTGTCACTTCGAGAGCTTTTAAAGTCAAATCCAAGATCTGCTTCTGGGTTTCATGTGTTCGAGTTTGCCCGTCAACAGTCCAAAAGCACAAAACTGACCTCCCACCCCCAAAGTCTTTGTTTTTACCTGAACCCGTGGCCCGGCCGGCTCTTGCACGAAGATCACCAGAACCACTTTTGTAGTTTTCCATCAAGCCACCAACTAATGAAGTGAATTTCTTGGGAGGCCCGATGCGATCAGGGTCAAGATGGAGACTTTCTTTGATTGATCCGGTTTGATTTTGATAGAAGCCTGTGCTCACCGATCAACTCTATATTCACTTCGTAG
>NW_017806775.1:0-1127 GCF_001891065.2 Hippocampus comes | reverse complement strand
TAAGATGATTCAGATGTTTAAATAAAGTCTGTAGAATTTTAATGGCAAATGTTTACCCATTTATGAAGTTTAAGTTTAATCACAAAATAGTATTAAATATATCTATGACAAAGAAACGCCACTATAGGACAGCATGGATTTTGTTCATGGATGAACGCATAAGCATTGGTATGTTTTGTGGTAGTTTTCTAAATTTAATGAAAAATGAATGGAACCTACTCACTGACAACTTTTCACAATTTCTTTTCAAAGCAAAATACACGGAAGTGCAATCGCTAAAACAAGACTCTGGTTCATGTGTTTATGTAAGCCTTCGGTAATTCTGCTTAACAATGAACAGACGCATATTGAGAGTTTATTAATTCTTCATACATAGGGGGCGCTACTGCTTTGCATACTTTTTTAAAAATTCCAATTAATAGTTGCTAATTAAGGATATCCTTTTCATTTTTACCAGTTTAATACCAACGGCAGAACCACAAAGTACCACGCACTTCCTCACCAGATCTATGACAAAAAGGCTTTTTTAACTATGGAAAATACAGCATGTGCAAAATGTATGCTCTTAATATGTTTCCTTTTTGCTAGTCCATTTTTCAGTACATGTATTTAAGATCCACTATCCTAAGCCAACAAAAAAAGGTTTTGAGCAAACAACAACAAAAAAATCACATACTGAATTATTTAAAAAATAAATAAAATTACCATTTTATTCATTATAGCACAAAACTACTGAACAGGAAACCAACATTAAGTGCAAGAATTCATTTTGTACTTTTTTTTTTCTCCACAAAAATCAACTCACTCAAATTGTGAATATTATTAAGGTACTATTTTTGTCCTTCATGTCGTTCCGAATCCTCTGAAAAAAATATTTGGCCTACTCATGCTGTAATATAAGGCAGTGTAAGTGCAACTAAGACATGTATGCCATCGAGTGGGGAATTGTGATATTGCAGCTGTCACCTTTACACAAAATTTAAAAAAAAAATCATGTGTGTATATTCTAATGGTTGTTATGAAGGTGGCACTTAGTGAGTAAACTACTTTTTTTTCCCTGGTGAAAAAGTGTGAGAACCACTCTGCTAAGCCATCACTTCTAATAGCTGATATGGTCTATGTAGCTG
>NW_017806774.1:0-420 GCF_001891065.2 Hippocampus comes | reverse complement strand
TCACGCAGGCTGCCGCGCTTTTCGTGGGGGAGCTGAGGAAAAAGGGAACACGCAAGCTTTTCGGATCTCCCTCCCATAAGCGTCGGCAGAAGCACGCGATGTCTTTCACACACACAAAAAAAAAAAGTAATTTAGGACAAGAACACACGTGACAAATTCGATTCAGACAATGAAAGTAAACAACTGTCGCATTAGTTTTACGTCATAAAAGTGACCCAAAAAAGCTATTCAAGGGGGAAGAAAAAGGATCAGGAGCTCAAATAACTCAAAACGCTTCAATAAAATGACAACTTTGTTGGACATTTTTGACTCGGCCACGCCGTTCAATGTACTGCAAAGTCGCCGGAGCCGATCTGATCAAGTCGCTAATAAGATAATTGACGATAGGTAAGCTACATGCTAACCACATATCATGTCATG
>NW_017806773.1:0-254 GCF_001891065.2 Hippocampus comes | reverse complement strand
CTGCTGGTTTTGACGTAAAGTAGGCAATATGTTTAAGTCACCATTTCAAGAGAAAGCCTTGGCTTTGCTTTTAGAGGTGGTGATGCGGGTTCATCCCATAGGGATCTGGGGGTATTTAGGCTTGTCCGTATGCTCCACCCTCCAGGGCATTGTGAAATGGCCTTACATATTTCAACCATTTGCTTAAGGATCACAGTTTAAAAACTTGGGGTGGGGAGGAAGGGGTAAGAAAAATACGATAAATTGTTTTTAGA
>NW_017806772.1:0-237 GCF_001891065.2 Hippocampus comes | reverse complement strand
TCTGATTCAAAAGCTGAGCTGACATTTTTTTGGACGCTCATGTGCAGGACCGAGCAAACTTTTCTGCTCCAAGGGCCACATTGGATTTTTTTTTTTTTTTTTTTTTTTTTTTTTAAAGGGACTGATCAACCCTCCCTCATAAAATGAAATTTTGTATGAAAAACAATTTTCGGAGTATACAATGATTCATTCTCTTTTTTTTAAGTGTATTATTTTGAATGCATATAATTATGATTA
>NW_017806771.1:0-866 GCF_001891065.2 Hippocampus comes | reverse complement strand
TAACCGAAAGGGGGAAAAAACAGGAGGAAAAAAAACTTCAAAGAGCCGGCTCTAAGAGCGAACGACACATCACTAGTGTGCGTGTGTGTATGCGTGGGTCAATCACGGGAGGTCGGTTGATTGAAAAGTAGATCTCCTGTCAAAAAAGGTTGGGCACCCCTCATCTAAATCAAGCTTCGGTAAACACAATAGTCGCTTAACCAGTGAGAGGATGGAGAACGGCAGCAGAGAAGACATAAAGAGGCAAATCTCTGATTGGCTAAAAGAAGAATGAGCGATTCCAGTGGTGTAAGTGTCACCAATGCCTGCACTCGAGATTCTGAAGGCGTTGGACAAAGTAACACGCATGGCAATACATAGAAGCTGAAATCTAATAGGACCACAAGAAAAACTCCACACACACACAAATGACTAGAAGTCGCCCGGCCAAGACACACGCGATGAAATGAAGACAAAAGACTGTTGGACATAAATTATTACCACTTCATTTATGTTGTAAATGTAGATCTGTGCTTCTGATAGTGGAGAGCTGTTCACTGTAGGGGTTTTGAAGGCTCTGACGGCATGCCGCTATGAGAAAGATGGATGGATGGGTAGATGGATAGATAAATGATGAATTGACAAAAAAAGAAACAAAATGCAAAAGAGATAACTGAATTTACCACCGGCAGTATGAGGTGCATCTGGCTATTGAGATGATAAGCATGGCTTCTCAGAGTAGCCAGAAATTAATCAAGCATAACATACTGTACATCCATCCATCCATCCATTTTCTGATCCGCTATATCCTCACAGAGGCTGGAGCCTATCCCAGCTGTCTTTGGACAAGAAGCGCGGGACACCCTGAACTGGTTGCCAGCCAATTG
>NW_017806770.1:0-703 GCF_001891065.2 Hippocampus comes | reverse complement strand
TCAACGGAATACCAAGTAAAGGCTGTGAATTCTTATGTATGTACATGCACAATCGTGCCTTGGGATATCAGTTTAGTTTGTTCCGTGACCATATTTGTGACTTAAAATAGTTATTTCTCAAATCATCTTTCCCAACTGAAATTAATTTGATACAAAGTCAAGAATTTTTATGTTTTGGCCAAATTTTGTCTCAATTCAATTGACATTGTGCTTCTCCTTCAGGTGTTGTGTGTGCCCTGGCCATCAGGGGGCAGTATAATACAGGCATATATAGGTGTAGAAATTCAAGAAGAAATTGGAAAAAAAGTTATTAAAATCTATCAGTCTGGAATAGAAAAGGTTACAAATCATTTTCCAAGACTGGGGCTTCAGCAAACTACTGTCAGAGCCATTATCCACAAATGGATAAACCTGGGAACAGTGGCAAACATTCCCAGGAGTGGTCGACCAGCTAAACCAAGCGTTGCAACGATGACTCATCCAGGAGGTTGCAAAAGAACCTCGAACAACATCCAAAGCCTCAGTTCAGGTCAGTGTTCACGACTCTACCATAAGAGACATTGTCTGTTGGTGAAGTGAGTTGAGGTCAATGCTGCCATCATTATGGGGTGTTTCTATACTTTTGAGGGGGAAAAAATGCCTTTTTTCATGTCATGCTCTATAGTTGCCACTATACTTTTCCTCTTTGCCTCCACGGGCCGTA
>NW_017806769.1:0-242 GCF_001891065.2 Hippocampus comes | reverse complement strand
GGGTGAGGGGTATGTCACGGGTGGGAGAGAGGGGGTGGGGGAGAGCCTGCGGGACATGCTTCATTTTGCTAGAGTGACCCCCACCACCCTGCAAACATACACCACCGTGGGGCTTCAGCTGCTTCCAACAACACGCACACACATATTTACACCCAACTTGTCTGAAAATGACCAGCAAACCAAAAGAGGACACACGACGACAAAACCCGAGGCGTTGCCCCTTCGAGCCCCCGTCCCCCCCC
>NW_017806768.1:0-331 GCF_001891065.2 Hippocampus comes | reverse complement strand
ATTTTGGAGAAACTTTGGTCCAGCTTGGATTATTACCGCAATGAAGTTTCCGCTGAGATCAGAGAAAGGACCAGGTTCTTAAGGCTGATGCAGGATGAGCATTCCAGGCCGCCATTAGTTGTCAGTCGAATGCACAGCCTCTTTAGCGCTGAGGCTGACAGCAGGTCTGCAGTGTTGCAAAGCAGACAAATATATTTGCAGGTATGTTTTATGTACTCATTTATTCATTGTTTGACCTAATTTTATTATTATTATTATTATTATTATTTTTTGTGGGGAGGAGGGCGGGGATATTGGCCAGGCTATCACTCTTTAAACAAACAAAAACAGT
>NW_017806767.1:0-806 GCF_001891065.2 Hippocampus comes | reverse complement strand
CATTAGCCCATCTAAGGGAGGTTGCATTTAGCTAGGGGCTAATGATTAGGCGGTTTGGTTAAATAGTTTTACGGCAATCTCCGACTGGGAGTGCTGATAAACAACCTGAATCACACACAGAAATGTTCACTAGCTGCCCAACTGCGAGGTTGGCCAAGGATATATGGGGTTGGTCCATTGTTGTGACATGTCCGCGAGTTTGCCATATTGAATGTGGCAGATCTGTCTAAGAACTGCTGCAAGTCAATGGAGCAAACGTGATACAGCACCTTTCTACAAAATGCTGAAAGTTAAGTTGCTTTATGTTCCTCTCCAAAATGACCTCTGGCGTCACCTTCCCCAGTGAATATTCCCTGACTCGGCAAGTGGCGGCAGCCTGACTCACAGTTCGGCCGTCTCGATGTACTTGGCCGTGCCCTCGATGGTGTGGCAGTACTCGGCGGCAAACTTGGTGATGAGCTGCAGCAGGGTGGCGCTCTGGTCTTCCACAGGCTCGCCGTAGCTGTTGAGCAGCGACTGGTACTGGGCCGCCAGCACGTTGATCCTGGTTTTCAGCTCCGGGAGGCAGTCTCGGATGTGGTGCATGAGCAATCTACACCCAAGAAGATCAGATGAGTCGATCTCACGTGAAATTTACATTTTACTACATGACTACACTTAGCTGTTGCGCATTTTGTCACAATTTAGTATTCATGCAATTTCATATAACCTGAGGCTCAAGAACACGTTTGTGAAATTTTTATATATTCATATGTTAAATTATAATCCACCTTTTTTTAATAACTTCTGTTTTTGGAAACACTTTG
>NW_017806766.1:0-1335 GCF_001891065.2 Hippocampus comes | reverse complement strand
GCAGCGGTTGTGAAAGCTCTATTTAAATAAAGCTGTATTTTGTTGTATTGTATTGTATTTCTGTCGGTGTAGCTCCATCAAGTGGATCCATAACACAAACGCAGCCACTACTGTAGCTTCTACTCTATGCGCCTTATAATGCCGTGCACCCTACAGATGAAAACTTTTAAAATAAGCCATTCATTGAAGGTGCGCCTGATACTCCGAAGCGCCTTATCGTGCAGAAGATATGGTCCATGTAAGTAACGTGTTTATTGATGGCACCGAAAAATGAACATCATTATCGAATGTAAACAGTTCCAACCGCATCACAGTTGTACAAACCCTACTTCTTGTAGTTGTCAATATGATCAAATGCACGCAACCGCCACATGACATCACCTTTGGTGTGTGTGTGTGTGTGTGTGTTTGTGTGTGACTCTACGTCATGCTTTGTAGGAATGCGTGTCATGTCACGTTGGTGCGTGTGCATTATAAGCCAAACAGGTTTTTTTGTTTGTTTATGTTTTTTAAACGAGTAAATAAAGAGACCGGGTTTAGCAAGAAATTGGGCATTATGCCCTACCTACAGCAGGGGTGTCAAAGTTATTTTTGTCGCGGGCCACATTTTAGGTACCATTTTCCTTGGAGGGCCATTCTGATTGAAATCATATAAAGAAGTCAAGAATAATAGTTTACGGAACTATTGTTTAAGTGATTGTAATGGGGTGTTTGGCAACAAAAAAATGCTTACATCATCTCTCTCATTCATTACATATGAGAATTTGAAAATTTGGTACATATTTTAGCAAGCTTCATGGAATTTGCCACGTTTGAATTGCTTTCGCGGGCCACATAAAATGATGTGGCGGGCCAGATCTGGCCCCCGGGCCTTGCCTTTGACACAGCCCTACAATGTGAATGGAGCCTATTTCTGCTTCTGCAATGTCAAATACTGCATGTGCTTGGACAACCCTGATTTTAACGGAAATGAGGGGAGTCGCTTCGATTGGCCGGGAATTGGCTGCATTCCATCAAATTTCCAATCAGGAATAAAAAGGCTTGCACTAGCACAAAAATTAGGATACGCCAGCATCTGGTGAAATTCATTCGCCTTCTTCAGAGTGTCACATGATGGTGTGTGACCCGTCTTTATCAGCTGATATTCAATGAAGGCGTGACTCACCTGCCAGATTTGACGGGTGAGTCACACCCTCTGCTGTAATCATTGCCAATAATGCACCAAAACATACATCGGGGAGATAGCGAGTGGCTTTCTTAGCAGAATTAAGGAATATAAAAATGAGTGCGAAAAGTAGACAGCAACAAAACAAACAAGAACACTAAAAGAAAAGG
>NW_017806765.1:0-254 GCF_001891065.2 Hippocampus comes | reverse complement strand
TTATTGTCTTATGGCAGCCTAAAATTCACCAGCTTTGAAAAAAAAAACCAACATAGAGGTGTGGGTTTGAATGTTTTCTTAATGAAGCTCCTCAACTCACTGCAAATTGTTTCATTGGCACCAAAAATCCACCAGAGCAAATACCAGGGTAGGGTCAAGAAAAATCGCAAGAAGTAGAACTCAGGAATTATGAAAATAAACAGCTTAATGGGTTCACACGTAACTCAAGAGTTGGTCCGTCTGCCTTGGCGCCT
>NW_017806764.1:0-725 GCF_001891065.2 Hippocampus comes | reverse complement strand
AAGTTTAACCTTAAACATAGTTTTGACATATTTCATGAAAATTCTTTATCAGTTGGGAGAGAATATCAAGAGGACAAACATCCGCCTTTTCATCTGTCATTGGGAAACCGGCACCGTATTTGCAAATGCCGTGTGGTGCTAAACAAAAGTGGCAAAGGGAAGATCACAAAATGTGCCATTTGAAAAATACCTTGAATAGCGAAGCTGAAGGGAATTGCTGCGCTGCTTCTTATCAAATTTAAATCAATTTGCGTCGCCGTCACTATTCTACCGACGCCCCCATCGTGCAAATATAAGCCTTTTATTCAACGAAATTCATTGAAACTATACCACTACTACTCTTGAGCCAGTCGGTTGGCCTGGGAAAGCAAAACACTTCTATAAAACATCCCATCTATTTAAATAGATGTACACACATCACAACTAAACAACGGTAGGACTACACAGCTCCAACGACTTCAGCACGGACACCGTAACCTTAATGACCCAAAACTCATTGATTCCCGTGCAGTTAAGGCTCTTCATCTCGAGGTGAGATGGCACCTGATGCTGGTACTAAAACTGCATTATAGATGAAGGCATTCATCTTTTTGCAAAGTAGAATTCTAGTCGAGATAATGTTCCCGTTGCGCTAATTTATACAAAAAAAAAAATCTATTCACCAGCACTGAGTGACAAATTTGAACATTTCTAGCTTAGCAAGTAATGTACTTTATTATTTAACT
>NW_017806763.1:0-2493 GCF_001891065.2 Hippocampus comes | reverse complement strand
GTTTAAAAACGTCTTTGGGAGTGAATGAGTTATTTTATTTATTTAATTGGCGTAGAGGAAACAGGGCCCAGTGTTGCACTCAAGCCCTGAGTTGCCCCTCCATATGAAAACTTGAGCACCTTCATTCACATCCACGGTTATCCGCTCACTTGCGATGAGAAGTTAGCGACATAGCTATTTCTACCGTTTAGAATGTCTGCTGGTGTGGCCGCTTTAGAGCGCTTTGTTTTTAGACGTGAGTGGCCCGCAGGTGGAAGAGCGAGGAGGGGGAAAAAAAATATTCCTACATGCTAGCCTGCCGGTGCACGCGAGCTAGGTGCTAGCGTGGCCGCTTTGGAGCGCCTTGTTGTCGCGGAGTGGAAAAGTCTCGTGAAAACAGACCGCCGCAGGTTTTCAGAGGGTTCATTTTTGTCGCTCACACATGTAGTTGTGTATTGTCATAGGAATAATTGTATACAAATATGCCTAAGAAACATCAGACACATATTTATTCTTTAGCGGTTTTAATCTGCTGATGACAGTTCAAATCCTAAAACCAGATGCAGCAGTATTGACCCACATTGTTTCAAATTATGGGAATGACCAACGCTATTATTTTGATGGAAGCAGCTGTCATGATTGATTCGTTTATTTCCATTTACCAGGCAGCCTAATGAGTGAGTTAAAAGTGTTTGCTCATGACTTGCATGTACATGGATGTTTCTTATTCTCCAGATGGTATGAACAGCAGGATGAGGCTGTAAAACGGCATCATTGCTGATAGATAAATTGCTATCGCCGAAGCGTGCCCCTCGCCTCTCTAGTAACATTCACGCTTGTGGGTGGAATAGATGGCCACATCATGTGTTTAGTGGCTTGCATCAAAGAGGCGCATCGGGCTGTGGCAAGTGCGCGGCAGCCGACTGATCAATCTGACATTAGTTGGCAGCTTCCGTTTGCCTTGTTTTAATGTGTGCCCATCAGCACTTATGCATGAGCTCCGCTTCGTGGCTGTGCACGCGAGCAAGCGCGAGCAAGCGCCGCCATCCATGCATTTTTAGCAGACGTGCAAATCCTCTCCAAAACAAACACGCCGCCACCTGCCAAGCGAACCGCTGCGCGACAAATCACACAACGCGCAGCCTCTGCAGCCCCCCGGCCTCCCAAGACTGTCCCTCTCGGTCCGCATGGAGCTCATTGACAACAGCCTGCCTCTTAAAAAGGGAACGCAATAAAATGAGTAATTACTGCAATGTGGGAAGTGCAGGCTGTCCGTAATAGTGTGTTGGGCTTCACACGTGCATTGCGGGGAGGCTGCCTGGCTGTGAAAAGCCTTGGTTCGCCCCTGCAGAGAAAATAGTCACGAATGACGTTTTGCAATACAGTCGCTTACCGAGGCCTGTTGGGGAGAGAGGAGGGGTTGGGCGAGGGACGCTATATGAAATCCCTATTTTCAGGTTTGAGGACTGTTGTTGAGGCACAATTAAGTCCCTTTTACACCACGCAGAACAGTTTAATTTGGGATTGGACCCACCTTATTTCACTCAGTGAAACCTTCAAAGTCAAGAACATGTCATGCGTATTTCAGTGTTCCCAAACTTTTACTGAGCCAAGACACATTTTACAAGAGTGAAATCCCGACGTTAGCCACAGCTGTTATGTTGGTAGCATGACTTCATTGTTCGTCGACAGTGCATCTCCAGCAGGGTTCAAATGTTAGCCGATCCTGACACGAATGATCAGGCTAGGATGGGGAGAGGGGGCTGGGGGGGCCGTGTCCAAGCACCCATCTCATGGCACAGATGTTTTGGACAAAAGGTGTATTGTCAAAAAGCAGTTGTCTGCTCGCCAGCATGTCGAGACTGTCATTGTGCAATTTGTGCACCACATCTAAAGGGAATGATTTTGATTGGTCACAATTGAAGTCGCCAGCTGTCACTCCCACTGCGGCGCAGACCTTTACCTCACAATTCACTGCCCTGCGAATTTACTAACACCAGCTCAAACCACTGGATTTACGGCGTTCACGAAACTAGAACTCAATATGTTTCGAGTGGGGTTTTTTTTTGGGGGGGGAGTGTACAATACTATTTTTTTTAAAAGAGAGATGATAACATTACCCGTCAAGGAGAAATTTTGCTAATTTTTCGTCACATCTGAATCATCAACTGCCTGTTCCTTACTCTGCTCCTCTTTGCTAGGCTTGTGTCCACTTGTTAGCAAAAGACGGACGGGTGTTTTTCAGATGTAGCTATTCCACCGTAGTTTAATCAAAATCCTCAGGTAACAGAGGTGTGCCGGTGACTGAATAGGAGCGCGGCTATGAAATACAGAGCAAATTGCATTCACGGCAGAAGTTTGTTTGTTTTTGTTTTTTTAAGAAATTGCCTCAATCCATGTTGTGGTACAGATTGCCTTTGCCCACTTCTAAACTTGGCTACTCTTTCACTGGGGGAACCAATCACTCACAAAACTGGGTGGGGGCACTTGACACAGTCTTTTGCCTGGTCAGTT
>NW_017806762.1:0-731 GCF_001891065.2 Hippocampus comes | reverse complement strand
TCCACGCAATTGATTTGAAATTGCACGCGATAATTATGCAGACTTGTTTGTCTTAAACTGAATAATATTGCACCGAATAGAGTAGAAAATAAATCCTGTGCGTGGGCCCTCAACGCACATTCCAGCTTACTGCTCCCATTTTTGGGGAGTTATTATTTGCAATACAATTTACACGTGAGGCAAATCCCAATCAGAGCCATTTCAGGGGTTTGTACGGGTCCGTGCGTATTTGGAACGGACTTTTTTAAACGTGTAAAAACAGAAATAATAGCTCGAAGAATTGCAACGTTAATCGTCGACCCGTGTGTTTTTAAACAAATGTTTGGAACCAATGTTATGAGCTCTTTAGCTGGTTAAAAAGACACGAAATCATCAATATATTTTCATTGATTTATTCATGCCAATGATTTTGCAACACGGCGATGCCGTGATGAGGTTGAAATTGCAGTGACGTTTGTTTTTTTTCCCCGTTTTGGGTGTCTGGAAAAGCGCTTTAAATGTCTCCTTCGTGATTATTGTCGTTGTTTTTCTAAACATTATTAGGCGTGGAGGGAAATACAAACACTTTTCAGGTGTTTAGGTGAACCAAACCAAAATTCTTATTTCTCTTCTGTGGAGCCCACGCACGCGCAAAGGAGGATCTATTTTATTTTATTTTAATTTTTTTTTTTTTGCGCTTCCTTAATGCATGTGAACACGCGCTTGTGTGCGACGCAGAGGTCGGCGGCCAT
>NW_017806761.1:0-224 GCF_001891065.2 Hippocampus comes | reverse complement strand
ATTGGCGCATTGATACCGTCTGCTGTGTTGGGTCTCAGTGACAGACTGAAACTGCAGTTTTCTTCTCTGATCAAAATACTGTAATTTTTTTTCTTCTACTCTGATCAAAACAGTGTGCCCCTTAGCGGATAATGCATAAATTGCATTTTATTAAAAATATTCATTCCATGTCTTTAGTGCATTTTTTTCACTTTTAAATTACCCTGTGGGCCTGATCAAACCTC
>NW_017806760.1:0-513 GCF_001891065.2 Hippocampus comes | reverse complement strand
CCATGTGAAATGAGTTTGACACCCCTGGTCTAGTAGTTTGTCTTCAAGTCGTATCAAGCTAATGAGAACAAAAGGAAAACCATCATCAGACCGAGAGACATTTTTGTAATACGTCATCGCGACGTTGCTGTAATATTGACAAAAGCAGTTACATGTCACGTATCTCCAGGGTCAAAGGAAAACCGATTATTTGTACTAAAAGCACATTAAAAAAAGTGTTTTGGGGAAGTCAAAATTTCAAGGCAACAAACTTTGAAAACCTTTTAAGTTGGGCCATTCAAGGAAATAGTTTAAGTTTTAGCTTTCCTTCATTTCACAACAAAGATACAAAAAAACTGTTGTCCCTTGTATTGTCGCCACAGTTTGAAAAATACACGGGAAAAACAACGAAGCAAACTGTTTTGCTTGCTTTGTTGTGTCAACAAATAATGTTGCCATAAAGGTGAATAATCCATATTTATTATTATATTTTACAAGCGGAGACTTTTTACAATAGTGATTGTTGCGCTCATG
>NW_017806759.1:0-506 GCF_001891065.2 Hippocampus comes | reverse complement strand
AGAACAAAAGTAGTGTATTATTCTGACACCGTAATGTAATATAAAATGTTGAACTGAGGTTGTTTATGCAACTGCCAATTAAAGTACAGTCCTTCCTTTTTATGCGCATGTAAACAAAGAAATCAGCAATCAAAGGGTTAACCTTTTTTTTTTTTTTTATCAGAAATAATTTTGACATGAGAAGGCCGTTCTGAGTTATATCCAGCTAAATAGTTGCAAAATGTGTCAGCGTGTTCCCATGCTGTCACACCCCTTTTTGACAAACACCCTCAACACATGGTTTGAATCCGTCTCTCCTGACGTAAACCAGGTCTGCTCTATTGTGAAAATGCAGTCATGTTGCAATGCCTTGACTGGGAAAAACTATTTTTTTTTCTTTCATGGGACATGTAGTGCTTTTTATACTCTTTATATGATATGAATTCTCCACTGCTGATAGTTATTACTGGTTGATCCGTGATAAGTCATCATGTACCATGCTACGGCCAACTCTTGTTTGCGTTCAT
>NW_017806758.1:0-683 GCF_001891065.2 Hippocampus comes | reverse complement strand
AATGTAAAATCGAGCCGCTGAGAGCTAGAGTGGGCGAATTCTTATGCTCTTCTGAAAGACAAGTGCAGAAATCAAATGTTGATTTTTTTTATTTTTTATGCTCTGGTGCATCTGCATGTTCATAGTAAGTTTTATGTCTCATCTTTCATTGAATATTCATAAATTTGACCGGTATTTGGACTGAAACCATTGGTCCACCATCACCGTCCCAGCAAAAGGACCAAAATGAAGGCAGCCCACTCTGCTTCTTAGTTCTTCATTTTACACTGGGGGGGGGGACATGTTTCAGCCCACCGTCGTTCTTCTCAGTGGCTCATTTTACATTTGGAGAATCTCATGCCACACCACCAAAGAAAAAAAGTCCCAAGGATAGGTGAACAAAAGATTCACAACTGATGCTCGCTGGTGGTACTTTCTTGTCTGACGTGATCACTCCAGCTTACACTCAAAAGTCCTTCAATCGCATTTCAGAGTCGTCATTCAAAACTCTTGCCAGGCTGGACTCCAAAAATAAAAAGCCAGTGGAGGAGGGGGAGGAGAAAAAAGTAACTGCTGAAACATGTAAGGCTAGTTTGCATTGTATCTTTTAGGGTCAAATATAGATGTCGAATCCTAGATTGTACAGTGTTAGGTATAAAGATACCACCAGGACAATCGCGCTCTGCTCAGCAGTTGTGGAAGCT
>NW_017806757.1:0-279 GCF_001891065.2 Hippocampus comes | reverse complement strand
CCTCATTTACTGTGCATTTGTACTGTATAGTCTTGGAACAGTGCAACCTTCATCCACTCTCACTGACTCCCAATTTTTTTTGTTCTAAAAAACAAACAAACAAACAAAAAACGATTTTCTGATAATATGTATAAATTTTGGTAAATTTGGTATTTACTCATACCTTTATGACATTTTTCCTCATAATATTGTGACTTCAATTTACATTCTATTGATCATAAATGAAAAGATGTTTCCTTCCGAGAAAAATAATTCATTAATAGATGGGAATTGGAAAAT
>NW_017806756.1:0-261 GCF_001891065.2 Hippocampus comes | reverse complement strand
CTACTGCCCAAAGACGGCTGGGATAGGCTCCAGGATGCCCCGCAAACCTTGTAAGGATAAAGCGGATCAGAAAATGGATGGATAGATGTGTTAGATACTTTTGAGACTATGTAGTTTAGACATTGATACTGCAATTTAATGTATGGCACGTACAGGTTAAATAAAAATTATACCAAAGTAAAAGTCTAAAGTCAAACTGTGTTTTATATTCAATGTAAATATATTGTACTAAAAAGTAATACCCAGCTGAACTGTACTCGG
>NW_017806755.1:0-368 GCF_001891065.2 Hippocampus comes | reverse complement strand
ATATATATATATATATATATATATATATCAGAAATGTTCGTTTCAACGCATCTTAAATATGTCCAATTTACTTTCCTTGTGATTGCAGCCGGAACAGTTTTGATTTCAGCCGAATCGAAAACATTTTGTATCTTTGGTTCATATTATGCAAATACAAAGTACAAGATGGGATTCCATTTTCATTATCTGTTAGGATTTTGAAAAAAAAAAACAAACCCCCCCAATAAACTACAATAAGAGGAATGTTTGCGATATAGTCTTTCCAAAATAGCATCTTTGGAGCAATTTTCAGAATGGCCATCATATCGTGGATTTCTGGGGGAGCATTGCTGTGTTTCTGATGTCATCATTACTCTTTCGGTGTTGAT
>NW_017806754.1:0-264 GCF_001891065.2 Hippocampus comes | reverse complement strand
GTAACCATTCAGCCCGCATTCTCTGCATGTAACCCTTCTAACTAGGGTTTGTTTGAGTAGTAGCATTCCAACAGAGCCATGTTATCGCATCTCGCCCATCTCCGCTTTGTTCCAGTAGCCCATTTTTCGTCAAGGTGCTCTGGTTCCCCAGCACCTGACGCAGACCTTGTTTGGCTGGGCGACGTCTGAGCCAGCATGTCATTCGATTTATTGTCTCTCACCATTGTAAGAGGTAGGCATTAGCGTGAAGGGTCTTGCCCAAGG
>NW_017806753.1:0-534 GCF_001891065.2 Hippocampus comes | reverse complement strand
TTAACAAAACAATCTCAGGAGCTCAGTGAATTCCAGCGTGGAGCTGCGATAGGATGTCACTGTCGACTGTCAGCTGTATCATCGCAACGTGGAAGCTTTTGGGAACGACAGCGACTCAGTCATGAAGTGCTCAACCGATGGAGAGAGCTCAGCAGATGCTGAGCCGCGTAATGCGAAAATGTCGCCAACATTCTGCCGTGTCAATCACGACAGACTTTCAGACTTTACGTGTCCTTCAAATTACCGTAACTTACGAACAGTGCGCAGAGAGCTTCATGGGGTGGGTTTCCATGGCTGCATCCCAACTAATGAAAGACACTCGGAATGCTTCAGCCAACAAAGACATTTTGAGCAATTCCATATTGCTCAAAATGCGTCCAGCGGTGCACAAAACAGGGTCCATAAAGGCGTTGATGACAGAGTCTGCACAGAGTCCTCAACCTGATAGGACACCTTTGTCTGTATCATTATCGCCATTGATAATACGGCCTTTCTGATAGAAGTCAATGAACATTGCATCCCAGAAGACAGAGG
>NW_017806752.1:0-268 GCF_001891065.2 Hippocampus comes | reverse complement strand
TCTAAAAGATTAAATGAAACTCTTTTGTCTAAAATATAAATACAACCGAACACCACTTACCGCTGTACGTATTGTTTTATTTTTTAATCTCTTAAATGCTTTTTTTTCCTACAAACTGTACTGACTGTCATTATGTAACAAAGCAAATTAATAAAGGTGCCTCTTGATTAATGTTTAAAAAATGATTTAAACATTTTTAATTTTTTATTTTTATTTATTTATTTTTTTTGCTCTGTTTTTTGTTTTTATTCGGGTGGAGGAAACCCTT
>NW_017806751.1:0-230 GCF_001891065.2 Hippocampus comes | reverse complement strand
AAAGCCTGTCTTTTGGAACGAAATCTCAGTTAAACCAGACTGGATAAACATTTACACCTTTTGTATTTCTGTTCCTGAAAAGGTTACATTAGCGGACAATTTTCCATCATTGACGGAATTTTTTTAAAAGTGGACGGGGAAAATTTAAGGCCGTCCGTGATTTTGACGGGTTGAAAATTGAGCCATTCACCACAACAGCAGTACGTCCTTAAGAATCGAGTGCGGCACTT
>NW_017806750.1:0-216 GCF_001891065.2 Hippocampus comes | reverse complement strand
GTGCATTTAAATGGTTGGAATCCGTGAATGTTATTAGACTGAGTAACAATTTAATTTATTATGATTTCTTGTACATAACTTTTTTTTAGTATGTCGCTCAAACAAACGTTTTTTTTTTTGTTTTGTTTTGTTTTTTATTACTTAACTGCACTGTTAGAGAGTACTCCAACCTGCATACACCAATAGCTAAACTGGAAATGACCCATTTAGGCACTT
>NW_017806749.1:0-598 GCF_001891065.2 Hippocampus comes | reverse complement strand
ATTTCATACACCAGGTAGCTTTGCTTCACAAAGTTCCAAAAACAAATTTTCAAAGAACTTAAGACGTTTCAAAAAAAAACCAAAACAACTTAATACATTTAAAAGTGAAATAAAAGGTACTAAAATTACTAAAGGAGCAAACCGCGCAAGAATACGATTTGGGGAAAATTGATTTTAGAAATATTCTTTCAGACTTTAATCATGGGGGGGGCAGGTGGGACAAAGTGTTTCCCTTGACTCCAGTTCTGTTGGCAGTTAAATGCATTTGCGTCTAGCATAACAGCTAAATGCTAATGCACCATATTTGCTTTGAACTCTTGGCTCTGCTAATTAATCCGATTCTCAGAACCCTACCGGGTTTATATTCCATGATCGTTTAATTCGGTGAGTTGTAGACCAGTAGCATCATTTTAAAGTCTATTCTCCAGCTTTAAGATGATTAAGCGATTAAGCTGCGAGTATTGTTATATGCATTTGTTGCCACAATTACCGCAGCATCGGTGCGAGTTTTGATAGCTTTGGCATTTTGTATTCATGTTTTGTAAAATGAACATTCATTTTTTGGTTGGTTGGATGCTGTTCGTGTTCTCTTTCAGAA
>NW_017806748.1:0-495 GCF_001891065.2 Hippocampus comes | reverse complement strand
CGTCAAAGACAAGTTAAAGTGTTTGTGTTTTGGTTGAAATTCTAACCGTGACCATCAAAACCAATTAATAGCCTAAAAAGAAAAAAAAAAGTTACATACATCTTTTTGCAACCATTAAAGCCAATTTAATGTCTTGAATTCAGCTAGCTTGCCATGAATATCAAAGACAAATTGAGTCTTCCTTTTTTAACCTAACATACAAATTTTTGTTCTAATTTATGACATTCATGTCCAAATGAGAAGTCGTAAACAGCAAACACAGTTAAGGGTCTTCAACGAACTTAGTGGACACGTTTTCGTCAACAAAGGATAGTTGAAGTCTTCACCGATAACGTGTTTTGTAATCATTGAAGACAAATACATTTTAAATATGAATATTAATGAGAACAGTCTTTTGTCAAAACTGGCAGACATGTTTTTCTATCAGAGTCGTCAACAAACTTAGCGGACGTTTTTTCGTAAATATCAGAGACAGATTAAAGTCTTAGATGAATT
>NW_017806747.1:0-689 GCF_001891065.2 Hippocampus comes | reverse complement strand
ACCATCAATCTGTACAAAGACTTAAAAACACACTTTAAGACTTTTCTCGCCATCAATAATTCCCAGGGTGAGGAGCTGTGAGGGCTTTAATCTTGCCATTTACCAACTGTATAATAACTTCTGCACACCATCGTTGACTTTGCGTAACAAAACGGTGGCTATATTTAATATTTGGAAAATAGCAAATAAAATACAAACTACTCCCTCAGAAACCAAACACTAAGATATATAACACAAGGAAAGTCAATTATAGCAAATTGATTGTCCCAACCATTTTTGAACGTATATACAAAGTGAGAAAAATATTAAACTGGTTTCAACAGCATGTTTGTTGCTGAATAATATTAAGTGTAAATGTTGACATATTTACACATGATCCATAGATGCCCCACTATCTGTTCACAATCTAACCATTTCTAAAACAAATATTGGTAATGTAATTGTAAGAAAGCACTATTAGGTTATCCTTCCAGGCTAATGCATGCACGTTTAAATGATGTTTATGACCGCACATTTTACTCATATTTATTTGTTCTTCTCCATGCCCACAAAGATTACTAAATTGTTTCAAACTGAAATGATCCTTCACCCGTCATGCCAGAAATGGATCGATAACTGTTTAACTGACCATTCTGGTCTTCTGAAAAATCCAGAAGGTTTTAAACATGCCCAGAATCTTGTTAGAGAGG
>NW_017806746.1:0-216 GCF_001891065.2 Hippocampus comes | reverse complement strand
GCAGCATTCTGGACCAACTGGAGACGCTTTATGGACAAGTGGTTGACTCCAAAGTAAAGTTCATTACAGTAATCCAGCCAGGATGTGACGAAGGCATGAATTACTGTTTCAAAGTGCTCATGAGAAAGGAGAGGTTTTACTTTACCCGCTGCCTAAGATGGAAGAAGCTGGATTTAACAACGGCACTCATTTTCCAGTCCAATTTTAAATCACTGT
>NW_017806745.1:0-533 GCF_001891065.2 Hippocampus comes | reverse complement strand
CAGAAAAAATATATTACTAACATGCACAGAGACATAACATACAAATGTTTGGGGGTTTTTTTCTCCTCTACTCCGCTCGCGATCGATTTGGGACCAGTCCACGAGCTACCGGTCGATCGATCAACGTAATGGGCACCCCTGATGTACAGTATATCTTCCTCAGAAAAATTTGTCCAATCCAGCCTCTCATTATGAGCATCATTATCCTTAACAGCCAGTAATGGTATATCATCAGTGGTGGCCATCACATAGTATACTGTATATCTATATTATCCAGAGATTCATGAGCATCTGCTGTACACAAACAATGATCATGCCATGAGGTTGTGTGCCAAGTTTCAGTAATGTAAGAATTGTTTTTTTTTTTTGGTTTTGTTTTGTTTTTAGTTTTGTTTTTCGGGTTTGTTTGTTTGTTTGTTTGTTTTTTTAAATCATTAGCTTAAAATTTTCTGGCTGCAACATGTTACAAAAAAGCTAGGATAGGTGGCAAAAATGACAGAGAATGTTGAGGAATGCTCATCAAACACCTATTT
>NW_017806744.1:0-218 GCF_001891065.2 Hippocampus comes | reverse complement strand
GAGGTTCGACTCCTCTAATAACTTTACTCAATAAAGTACAATTACAATACTATTCTAAAACAAAAATATTTTAACCCTATAAAAAAAATCAAGTAGTTTAAAGACACAGGTAAAAATCTTTTTCAAGATAAATACATTAATTTATCGTATCGAAACCGAGGGAGAGTCCCACGAATCCAAACAAAAGCAAAAGCTACAAACACTATCTTGATATAAAA
>NW_017806743.1:0-505 GCF_001891065.2 Hippocampus comes | reverse complement strand
GATGGCGCCGACGTTATTGAGCGGCCAATCGCGCGGGATTCTCTCGCACAGAACTCTTTGACAAGTGCAATCATGTTCCGTCGGGACGACGCGACATTTGTTCGGCTTTTACAAGGACTAAAATGTGAACGGCGCCACTCGGAGAATGGAAAGCAAAGTGCTTCCATTGGGAACTAATGAGCCCAACCTTTGACCTTTGACCTGCAGCGTTTTTCGCAAGTCAGCTGGGACGACGGCAGCGGAGGCGGCGATTTCGCATCTTGTCCTGACTGACCTCCAAGTTACCTCTGCTGCAGTTTCTGGGCTGACCTCACTGCTGCACTGCGGATGAAAGATGGAAGAAGTTGAGCGACTTGAAGGTCAGCTCGCTCGCGCACGGTCGGGGGATTGAAGGGGAGCATTTCAACTCAGAATCTCTTGCCATGTGGGGGCATTTTTGTTTAAACGCCATTGCTCCTGTTAAAAAAATGAAAAAAACAACCCAAGTTCACGAACGAGGGGGAAA
>NW_017806742.1:0-341 GCF_001891065.2 Hippocampus comes | reverse complement strand
AATGCATGGAGGGGTCATAAATTGATTCAAAAACACACGAGGAGTTAACACGATCAACGTGGGACTGGCTAATCGATCGAGAGAGACGTGTTCTTTTGACGCAACCACACACCGCTTACGTGCACCCCTGCAAAAAATCAATGATCTGATTGGTTGAACACTTGATAGTTGGAACTCCAGGGACTAAACAACAGTGCACTTGATGCCCATGTGATTACCATGAGATACCACAAGATGGTGGCAAAGTACTTTTTTTTTGATTAGACGAAGCTATGGCCTGACATAATAGATCTAATTTCTTGGCCCAAAAGTTCTAAGAGAGCGAAGCAATATACATTGGA
>NW_017806741.1:0-479 GCF_001891065.2 Hippocampus comes | reverse complement strand
CCAAGTGACGGCGTGACGTGGTTTCCCATTTTTTTGCTGTCGGATGACTGATGAGGTTCGGTACAAAAAAGCCGCCTATCCTTGAAGGTATCTTACGCTGGCCATTGCCACCGTATCTTCGCTGTCTGCTCAACATGCATGCCGCCACTCACGCCCTCCAATCTAGCAGCTTCATTCACTTCTTCCGGTGTCTTTTTGTCAAGCTTGTTTTCAATACCCTGGCCAAATCGTTTTCTTAATCTGGTTTCTATTGCATATTTTCATCGATTGAAGGTGTCTAGAACACATTCCCTGCAATAAACTGGGGGTTTAACGTACCTGCTTTGGCTTCAATTCCGTCGGAGACGAGTGTCCTTCAAGAATTTTTTAAAGAGGTTTTCCAACCATAAATCCAACCAGGTTTACCAAATAAATTATATATAATTTATAAAATATTACTGCTCTTATTCACCCTCCTAATTCTGTGTGTTATTTTTTTT
>NW_017806740.1:0-1147 GCF_001891065.2 Hippocampus comes | reverse complement strand
GGCTGGGATAGGCTCCAGCACGCCCCGCGAGCCTTAAAGCGGATCAAAAAATGGATGGATGGATGTGTCTTGATAGCATGTCTGTGTCATGCTCTCATAAAAATATGCCAAAGAAATGGAATATACATGTACCTAAGTTACATCACTTTCTTGTCTTGCTGAAAGAAGTAATTGTTTTTTTTGTTTGTTTGTTTTTTAAAGAGTACTTGTTGGAGGAGAGCCAACTAAGTGGCAAAAAAAAAGCACACAAAAAAACTGAACATAAAGAAAGGTATTTTCACTTACGGATGCAGCACTTCATAGACTCTGCTACTAAATAACCCCCTTGCCCCCATCCGCATAGTGTGTTGGGTCAAAATTAATTAACCAACGTTGGGCAAAATTCCAAATCCACTGCTACCCAGCGACTTAGTTCAAAAAACAACCCGGCGTTTTTGAGTCCTAATAATGTCAGAAAAACAAGGTGACTTGTGACCAAAACACCTCATTGATAATGAAAAGTAAGCACAAAAATCAACCTGGCTGAGGAGCCCCTTCCTACTTCACCAAAGACTAAAGTTTTTTTTTTTCCCCCCCTTCATAAGACAATCAAAATCAAAACAGCGCTAGGTTGGAATGTTGGATGCAGCCACTGTGTCGGAGTTCATGAACCCTTTCAGTTTATCATGTCATCAGGTTACAGGGTGCATGAAAGGGTTAAATGAGTGGATTGAGTTTTTTTCATATGATGTGATGCCAGTATAATTGCTGCAACCGAGACTGTTTTTTTTTTTTTTTTGTGTCACTAGCTCAGAGCCATTTTGGGTCAACTGTGCGCCCAACTCGTTGACCCTCTAATAAACGCGAACGGCCCCACTTGCACTCTGGGGTATGGTAATAATTGTAATTCTCAGCATCGCCGCATCTTTTAGCCCAGACAGAGCTATTAGAAGCCCTACTTTGATGCTTTTATGTGACCGTTGTTTGCAGGCCTTTGCGGGTTAAAGGGGGGATTAATCGGCACCGTTTGATCTCGCTCACGTCGAAGTTGGTGTTGGGCTTTGACAGCCGTTCGGCCTCCTCTCACTGTTGGAAACCAAAGCACATTTGATGAGAGTTTAATGTCCCCTTTTCAGTGTCTTCATAAATGCAATAATACAAGTATTTT
>NW_017806739.1:0-716 GCF_001891065.2 Hippocampus comes | reverse complement strand
AAAAAAAAAAAAAAAAAATTTCCTTGGCCTTCTTATCAACCCTCCAGAAATGTATGTGGAACTGGGTGAAGTGTTTGTATTTTATTTTATTTTATTTTTTTGTTGCTAGCTATCAAAAAATCACGTTGAGAACCTCTTTGGTGAAGCGGGTCCTCATTCAGGCCTTTCCCCATCCTGAACTCACACACCGTTTTATCAGAACCAAAACGTCGTCTTCTTGAACCTGGATGGCTGGCAAAGAAACTCTGACGAGAATTTATCCGCTAATGCAGACTTGTTTTCTTTTTTTTCTTTTTCCTGCTTGCAGAGCTCCGTGCAGGACTGGGGGGAGGAAGTGGAGGAAGGCGCCATCTACAATGTGACGCTCAAGAGGGTTCAGATTCAACAGGCGGCCAACAAAGGCGCAAGATGGCTGGGGGTGAGTGAGTCTGTGATTCACGTTGCACGCGGATTTATTTACACACACACACACACATAAAAAAAAGAGATTGGCGAAAGTATAAGGAAAAGTAAAAAAATAGGGATGTCCAACATTTTGTTTTCACCCTATTAGCCCAACCTATTAGATCAGTCATGTATTGCCTGGATTTTTGCAAAGAGGACCGTTTAAAAAAAAAAAAAAAAAGGAATGGCTTCCTAAATTGCAATCACAAATGTTTTTTGCTGTCTTGCGTTGCAAGCTAAAATGCGTTTTCCGTTTGCCTTTTTTTTTTTTT
>NW_017806738.1:0-223 GCF_001891065.2 Hippocampus comes | reverse complement strand
TTTTTTTAAATATCAGGTGAAATTGATGCAATTGATTATTTTCTATCTCAACTTCAGAACGCTTCTTGGCGCTTTTCTGAGAGATTTTATTCTCCCTGGGTGAATTTATAGTTGTTCGACAGCCAAGAAATGGCTTTACAACGTTTTTTTTTAAATCCAAACCACTGACGTGCAGGCATTATTTGCTTTGCTTTTATTTTGAAGGTGGCCTACCGTAATGCAC
>NW_017806737.1:0-1592 GCF_001891065.2 Hippocampus comes | reverse complement strand
AGAGAAAAGTGGGATGGAATCTGCCAGTCAGTTCATTTCATGTTATGCCCCACTCGGGTTTTATCAATTCATTTGAGTATGAATACTCTGTGTTACACTCGCTAGTTAGCCATATCTCAGAGAAGACGACCATTTTTGAAGCCTCATTTGACATCAGGAGTAATTTAAACACAGTGGAAGCTTGTTTCACAAATGTAATCCTTTCCAATTGAGGAAATGTAAAGCCGACCCGGTGCGTCATTCCGCACCGGGTCGGCTTTACATTGTTTTTATGGTATGGTGTAGTGTATGCTTTTATCGTCAGTTCACAATATTCAACATGAGGGCTTTTTGTAATGGAGAGGCAAAGATCCAGTAGAAGTGCACTATGCTTTATCGAAAGGGCAAGACTGAGGGAGAGCTCAAATGCATCGCCTGTGAAATAAGGTAGCTTGAGAAACACACGCCTCACTTTTGTGGAAGACAAAAAAACAAAAGAGCAGCAATCAAGGCTTGAGTATCCTCTAGACAAAGGTCAAAGTAACAAGTGTAATCACCCCACTGTCACCCCTCAGGGTGGTGATGACACATATGTACTATTTGGCTGTATGGCTGGCTGCATGTACTGTAAGGCTGGCTGATTTAACCATCTTTTGCACATTTCTGTTCGTCTCAGTCGCAGCGTCATTGTAAAAATCCAAAGAAGTTTTGTAATCCCTCTGCTATTGATGTGATATTGACTGCCAGTCACGTAAATTAGGAAGATATCTAAGAATCATTCATATAACCTTACCATTTTCATTCTTAACCCGAAAGGTATGGACAATTTACTTGATTCAGAACTCCAGAAAGAGTCACTAGATTTGATTGTATATATTTTTTTAACATTTGGAAAAGGCGCTCAACATAAAGTATAAAGAAAAAAATCCGTATTCAGCATTTGAGAGACTGCTACCAAAGTGCGACAATGGGTTGTTGACTGTGGTTTAGAATGTCTCTGTCATTGCCAAAACACTAAATAAGGGTTGGGACGGAAGCGCTTTAAAAGGACGGGGACGCAGCATGATTGTTATATGAATAAGGACAGAGGGACGATGACGGAAGGGTACCCAGGTCATGGACGGAGGACGGATTGGCAAAATAGTGCCCATCTTTGTACATTTGCTTCTGACCTGTTAGTTAACAAATGTATGGCTACTGCTGTTAATTTGCATTTTTTGAACCACCAAAGAAAGATTAACTAAGAGGACGTTTTGTAAGCAATTACTGTATGTATTATTTTGCTTGCATGTAGCCTAAGTTACAAACTCATTCAATTCTAAGTATGATCTTGTTTGTTGATTTCAAGGAAAGGAGAATGTGAGCTAGCGAAGATGTGTCTCTTCAAGAAAACAAAGGTAAGCTTCTGACTGCGGCATATTTCTGCTCCACTGCACAAGCTGAATTTCCAATCAGGGTGAGGTGGTATGTCGTATAAATAACCAGCAGCCAGGGGCTGCATATGTGTTCTCCAACATATAGAACAACCATCAGCTCATAGAATAACCTTGTACAGATAAAGACGGATTTGTTGTAGAACTCAAACATTTACCAAAGAACACCAGGGAATCATT
>NW_017806736.1:0-896 GCF_001891065.2 Hippocampus comes | reverse complement strand
TGCGGAGGAGCGGAGACAACTTGCTTGTGAACAGCGGGTATGGGACATGTAGTGTACATTTATTGTGTATGTGTTGAATCAATTGTTTATCCGCATGTCGTGGCACTTCAGTATGTGCGAGCATGTTATACTAAAACTCGTGAATTTTGTTGACTAATTTAACTGCTGAATGTCGTCATCTATGTAACATAGGTTCATGATTGTGTACATGTTAGGTGCACGGGGTTGATGTTTTTTGATGAGTCTATGTGTTATTCTAATCTAGACGACAGTAAATAAATCCAAATGTGTAATCCAAGTGCTTGCCTGCCATCTTGTGGAATCCATAGGATATTACGAACTCCTCAGAGGGCAGCATGAAGTTCACATATGATTTTTGCCATCAAGATTTGTTCAAATGGAACCCTGACAACATTTGCAAAGGGGTGGGAAATGTTTGGTTATTTTTGAGAAACAATAGCAAAGTGGGACACGAATCATAACCAACAACAATTGAACATCTTTAATTTGTGACTGATTTTGTTTGTTACTGGTACTATATAATCGTTTTTTTTAAATAGACAAACTATTAGTTCGGTCATGGGAATCAGGAATTCACTTATAAATTGTTTCATGTTTAACTTTGGGGTGTGCATCTCACCTGCGAAAGATAATTTGATACATCTTGATCAATATGACTCCATTCCGTTTGATTCAGTGGGATTGCGATTCATTTCGAATTGGTACAACAGTTTTTATATTTGCACATATTTTGATGGTTGCTGTAAGTTTCATTTTGAATTTTTTCTTGGAAAAATTCCAATTTCATTTTCATGACAAAAAAAAACCCTGTACAGGAATGCAGTCAAAATAATCACATGAGAAACTCTTGTCAAAGTTACCATTGTTTCATTGCC
>NW_017806735.1:0-1226 GCF_001891065.2 Hippocampus comes | reverse complement strand
GGTCGCGGGTGTGCTGGAGCCTATCCCAGCCATCTGAGGACAGCAGCGTGAACTGGTTGTCAACCAATCGCAGGGGACACAGATAAAAAACTATTTGTGCTCACAATCACACCCAGTTACAATTTAGAGTATTCACTCAACCTACCCTGCATGTTTTTCGAATGTGGGAGGTAACCGGAGTACCCAGAACAAACTCCACACAGGAAGCCTGGGGCTGGACTCGAACCCCGGACCTCTGCAACGTGAGGCAGACTTGCTAACCACTAAGTACTGTGTAAAAAACTAAAATAGACTCCAAATGGCATCAACCAGTGTTCAATCTATCTTTTTCTTGGCTCGGCAGGTCGATGAGCCTCGGCGGAGTCACCTTCGCCCTGGAGCGGCAGTCCAAAGACCCTCAGTCGGTGGTCTACACCGGCTTATATGACACCGAGGGCGTGGCGCACACAAAGAGTGGCGAGAGGCAGCCCCTTCAGATCAGCATCCAGGTACACATCACATTAACTTGAAAGGGCAAGTGGTGTAGTTAAATAGAAATCATTTTGTGTCTTATTTCTCATTCATTTTATCTTGACGACTGCCACATATATGATTAAAAAGATCTCGTCCTTTTAATTTGATGCACAGTAAAATACCGCACCAGAGGAAAAGCAACCTTTTAGAGGCAGTAGGCATCATTTGCGAGGTTTCAATAGTTTGGAGTTGCACAGGCCAGAGCTCGGGGTACATCCTGGATGGGTCGCCAGCCAATTGCAGGACAAACAAGGCAATTTCAAGCATTTGTGTTTGTGTGCCACAGTTCAGCGAGGCGGGCACGTTTGAGACGGTGTGGCAGGTGAAATACTACAACTACAACAAGCGGGATCACTGCCAGTGGGGCAACAGCTTCAACACCATCGAGTACGAGTGCAAACCCAACGACACACGTACGCTCATGTGGGTCAACAAAGAGACCTTCATTTGACGGAAAGAGACACACACCCACGTACACAGACACACTAGTTTACATGACAACCCATGTGGGTGTGATGTGTGTTAGTTTTAACCATTGATTGAGTTTCAAGACATTTTTTGTAGGTTAAAAATACATCGTTTTCTAATGTTGCAGGTTTTTTTTTAATTAAAAAGAATAACCGCATTATTTGGAGATACATGCTTTACGTTGGATCGACCTTCCAGTATTTTATTTTATTTTTTTACCTTGACATTGTCTTTGTCCATTGCAA
>NW_017806734.1:0-229 GCF_001891065.2 Hippocampus comes | reverse complement strand
TACAGTAAGGTGTTTTTAGCCGAAAAAAACGACCACATATAGCATGGGTGTCAAACTCATTTCACATTGTGGGCCACATAGGGCCTCAGTAGATGTCAAGTGGGCCGGACCATTGAAAATTATTCCATACTCTGCGGGCCTGATCAAACCTCCTTGCGTGCCTGTTCCGGCCCGCGGACCGGATGTTTGACACTCCCGGGTTAGGCGGATCAGAAAATGGATGGAGGGA
>NW_017806733.1:0-229 GCF_001891065.2 Hippocampus comes | reverse complement strand
CCAAGTTGGATCATAACGCTCAAGCACATACCGGAATTTCACAAACAATTGCTGTAGGCTGTGCCGTTTGCTCTGGCTGGAGAAAAATAAATAATAGAAAAACAACAAAAAACAATAAATAAATACATAAATATAACAAAGTAATCAAATGATTAAAAAAAAAAAAAACAACGGAAACAGATGTGTACATTAGGGATGCATTGACTTGAACATTCTTGGCAGAAACCAG
>NW_017806732.1:0-231 GCF_001891065.2 Hippocampus comes | reverse complement strand
TTGCTGCTTTGCTCTGCGGTCTCCTCATACACAAACGCAGCTGACCATATGATGCCGTCCTCAGAAAATCGCTGATCAATCAATCCCATTTGGCCAATTCGAGCCTCTTTGATAAGCCACGAGATCTTTGATCATAAGAATGTTTTGGAACAGTCATCATAAGATCTTTGATCAATCAGAACCTCTTTTGACCAAGTACAACTTGGAGCTTAAGCCAGAAGATCTTTGATC
>NW_017806731.1:0-202 GCF_001891065.2 Hippocampus comes | reverse complement strand
TTAATTTAATTGCACTGACTGTACATTATTAGGTATTAAAAGATCTGCATCCCAAGTTTTGCATTTCGAAAGATAATATTGACCACTTTTGATTTTCAGGAGAAGGGAATAAGTTGACCTGGCTGGTTGTTGTTTTTTTTCTTTTTTCCCCCCACTAAGATATTGATGAGTGTTCGGGGGCCGAGCCGATGTGCACCGAGGA
>NW_017806730.1:0-255 GCF_001891065.2 Hippocampus comes | reverse complement strand
ACGGATTCCATTGAAATTGCTTGGTTAAAATATCTACACAGCCAAAATTAGAAATGTTTCCATATATCTAATATTTCATGTGTACGTTTCAGGCTGAAGTAGTTTTAACAGATTGAAAATTGAGATTAAAAAAAAAAAAAAAAATTATGCATGTGTTATTTCCTTCTGGGGTACTGCTTTGATTATCAATAGATTCAGAGAATCTGGAGTAATCACTGCATGTACATGGCATGGCCGAAAACCAGCATTGAAAAC
>NW_017806729.1:0-841 GCF_001891065.2 Hippocampus comes | reverse complement strand
ATAAAGCTCTTGAGCGTTTATCTATTGAACAGCGCATAGCGGGTACGCGAGTCATGCACGCCGTAGGTGCTGTATGCGGCGTTTATCGAGCTCTCTGCCAAAGATGCGCGTCTTGACTGAAGAGCAAAGTAGTAGGCCTCCATCTCTTGCACAATGTGAGGCAATTAAGCTACTTAGCCATCGCCTTTTATGACACCTTCAAAAGAAATAAATACACAGCCGTGCTTTCAAAATGACCCCCGCGTGGCCATTATTGAAAAAAATGTGTTTTGCCAGACAGAAAGGTTAGCGAGTTGAAGTCGGGAGCATTTTACAACCCTACTTTGCATGAATGTACGCTTATCCCCATCTGAATGACTCTGGATGGGAAATGATATTCCAACGCACATCATCATAATACTTTCATAATAAACCATAAACGTGTCGCTCTTGATGGAGTTTGCTTCAAAGCAGGAACGCCATCATCAAAATTTTAGCCCGGCAGATGTCAATTGTTTGTCATCGCTAAAATCAATCTTGGCCAGGTTGAAGATGATAAAGATTGGAAATTCCACCTGCATTTACTGTACGTGGGATGTCATCATTGATCCAAAACGGAATAAAACCATTCCACGGGGAAATTGTCAGCGTGGGAAAAGCTAAGTGCACAGGCTGTCATCAGGCAGAATGTTGTTGGCTTTGTTTTTTGCTTCACGTTTCATCATGTTTTTCTGTTTCCCTTTTTTCATGCCTACTCATCAGCTTATTCATTTCAACCTGTCCTTGGGAGCCCTGCGCCTTGTGCCTACCTATCAGCTTTCTCCGCCACGAGTGTCTTGTCCAGGTGTGCCTCGTTGTTGTG
>NW_017806728.1:0-856 GCF_001891065.2 Hippocampus comes | reverse complement strand
GGCTGTCATGTTTTGCAGCAACGAATCATTCAATATTAAACATGCTCAAAAGAAGTTGCCGTAAACTATACACGAACCGTGTCCGTGTCACCAGGAGTTGGGACTGATGTCTTGCTCGATTACAGTCTGTGTCTAAGGCACAATTCTATTCCTACCTCAATGTTGTAACCTGCATGGAAACCAAGTCACAACATGCTCTCGTCTATCACTTCTCGACGCTAACGCAATGACACCATCGTTCAGAATGACAGCATTTGAAGATGTGAAAATTCTCTTGCAGGCAAATCATTGGACTCAATGAAATTAAAAAACAAACAGTAACTGAATTCAGTTCATGTTTTGGGTCGGGACAGTCGCAAATCTAAGTCCCCCTGTAATCAATCAGAGGTCGTCCAGACGACTTTAGTTCCCCTTTTCATTAAAGGACATTTTTTTTCAAAGAAATGTCATATTTTGTGTGTTTGACAATACTGCGAATACCGACTAAGTATGGTGAAAACAGTTTTATAAAACATCTCATGATTAGTAAGACCCCAAAAAATTGGGTATCGAGACCAATTGGTAGCTGCCCACGATTGGATTTCAAACATCTTGAGTTTTTAATTTAAAAAAACAAAAGCTGTTCGACATGCTTGCAAGGTCCAGTCGCTGACTGTGGTCTCGAGAGAAACGAAACACAAATCATTATCGGTACTCACCACCAACTAGCTGCAACTTAATAATCAGTGCGTATTTCCTCAAATAATTTCCGGTTGGTGTCTGTGCTGTGGTCCCAAGCTATCTGGCGCTCCTGCCCTAGTGACAGCTGAGTCGCATGCGCTACCTTCCACTTATTCGGCGGGGCTAGGATGCCGGT
>NW_017806727.1:0-513 GCF_001891065.2 Hippocampus comes | reverse complement strand
CCTCCCTAAAATAGGCCTAATGACGCCCATGACCGGCAGTATTATTTGAAATTACAGTACCGCCAATGCTGAAATCATTAACACAGGCATAGACCACCCTCTTGCGGTTTAATGTGAAAACAACATGTGAAATGATACAATAATAATGTGTTAATAATTTCACACATAAATCGCTCCAGAGTACTGTATAAATTACAAACTATGAAAAAAAGGCCATTTGTAGTCGGGAAAATACGGTAATTGTAGACGCATATCATACGGAAAATTGCAGAAATGGTTCAAACCCTCACGAGACACCATGGAAAAAAGAATTACTCGTGATGAAAAGAAAGTCAGGAGAGAGTAAAAAAACCAAACAGTATTAATAAAATAATTCTTTGGTGTAAATTGATCTATAATTCTTCTTTTATTTTGTTGGTTCTTTAATATTTCCAGGGGAAATGTGAGCCGCCTTTTGTACCAGTTCTGAAGCGGATTACCAATGGTGGTGTTATTGGCGGCCTGTTGTCTTTG
>NW_017806726.1:0-625 GCF_001891065.2 Hippocampus comes | reverse complement strand
TGATTTTTTGTCAATATATTTTTTTTGGAGAGGGCGGGGGGGGGCAGGGTTTCTTGGATTTTTTTGGAGGGGGAACCAACACTCTTTTTTCATGGAAAAATCATTATCAATGTTGATAATATTTTTGTGAAGAATAAATTTTTTTCCCGTGGATTTTTGCTTTTCACCGGCCGACCTGGTGTCTATCCTCGCTATTAGGGCGGGTTCATCACATATTTGCTGTTTTTTTTTACTTTTTTTATATTTATTTAGCATCACTTTTTTTCCCCTTCTCATTTTTCTCCCATTTTTATTGAATGTTTATCAGCGTTTTTTTGGAATGATTTTTTTTGTTAGATTTAAAAAAGAAACTGCAATTTCAATTGCTGTCCATTTTTGCTGCTTGTGGGCCAGCACAGAATAAATTTTTTAACCACACAACGGTCAGGAATAAGGGAAATATATCATCATCGCGTGGCCAGAACGAATTATCTGCATTTCCATTGCTTACAATGGGAATCATGACTTTGTTTCGTCAACAGTTCATCTTGAGAACGGCTTCACGAAGCAGATTCCGCTCGTAACCCAAGGTTCCGCTCTAATGGGGGAAGACTGCATATTCGTTTTCATTTCCCTCCCCCTTCTA
>NW_017806725.1:0-619 GCF_001891065.2 Hippocampus comes | reverse complement strand
TGATTTTTTGTCAATATATTTTTTTTGGAGAGGGCAGGGGGGGGCGCAGGGTTTCTTGGATGTTTTGGAGGGGGAACCAACACTCTTTTTTTCATGGAAAAATCATGATCAATGTTGATAACATTTTTGTGAAGAATACATTTTTTTTCCCGTGGATTTTTACTTTTCACAGGCTCGCGGTCTGGCACAAGCATATTCAAATATTTGCTGTTTTTTTAAAAACTTTTTTATATTTATTTATTTATTTAGCATAACTTTTTTCCCCTTCTCATTTTTCTCCCGTTTTTATTGAATGTTGATCAGCGTTTTTTTGGAATGATTTTTTTTGTTAGATTTAAAAAAAGAAACTGCCCATGCATTTCAATTGCCGTCAATTTTCGCTGCTTGTGGGCCAGCACAGAATTCAATTTTTAATGGTCAGGAATAAGGGAAATATATCGTCGTTGTGTGGCCGGAACGGATTATCTGCATTTCCATTGCTTACAATGGGAATCATGACTTTGTTTCGTCAACAGTTCATCTTGAGAACGGCTTCACGAAGCAGATTCTGTTCGTAACCCAAGGTTCCGCTCTAATGGGGCAACACTGCATATTCGTTTTCATTTCCCTCCCCCTTCTA
>NW_017806724.1:0-391 GCF_001891065.2 Hippocampus comes | reverse complement strand
CTCTCTCTCTCTCTCTCTCTCTCTCTGTCTCTCACCCCTTTCTCACTCTCTCTCACTCTTTCTGTCTCTGCCCGCCGCGCACGAAGCAAATAAAAGAGACAGTATGCCAAAGAATCAAGAGCATGATGTGACACACACAAGACTTCCCAAGTTTCTCGTCACGCTGGGCGGGGCTGCAAAGATACGCAGCCAATCAGCTCACAGGACAAATCCACCCGTGCTGTCATTGGTAGACATCGCACCCGAAACCAATCATGCGCCTTGAGACAGTGCCCGTTGCCGAATAGTACAGGCATGCACAAAACCTCTGAATTGTTCTGAACTTTTTTTCTTAATACAGTACTTTGGAAAAAAAATTAAAATGTGACGTACGGAAGCCGCGATAAATGAA
>NW_017806723.1:0-580 GCF_001891065.2 Hippocampus comes | reverse complement strand
CCGATCACCTGATTGTGATCGTTTATCTTCCAGGCGGCGGCAGCGGTGGCTGCGAGGGGTCGCGTGCCCGGTGGGTCTCGTGCTTGCTTGGCCTCTCTCGCCTGATTGATTGCCATCTGATCACCTAAGCAAACGCAAGCTGATGGATTATCCATCAGTCACTCAGTTACCGAAGTGGAAGGGTGGTGCTCTTCTTTTGCGGGCCTACGCTGGAACATATCCAAGTAGAAATATTTCAATTTATGTATGTGTCGATTGAAAGGGTCCAAAGCAAGGTTATAAGAGTGTTGGATTTTTTATTAGTTATTTTTTTTTCCTGCTTTGACTTTGGGTTAGTTCGTTTTTTTAAAGCGGGTTAGATAAAAAAAAAGGTTATTTCCCACATTGAATTGTGATAGGGAAAAAAATGGCGTTCAAATAGAAGATAGGACATGAATTTTTGCAGTCCAAATCAAAATGTAGCAGACTGAAAAAAATGTCAAAATGTCACATAAAAATTCTAATTGAAATTGTAAATGAAGTTTACAAGTTATCAGGCAGTCGCACAATTCAAGAACTCGACTTTTGTTGGTTGGTAAAG
>NW_017806722.1:0-513 GCF_001891065.2 Hippocampus comes | reverse complement strand
TTTTGTACATATTTCGATCATCTATTTGCACTTTTAAGTGTAATTCCTTCGGGTTTTATTTGCCTGTGAATTAATTAGTCATTAATTATTTGCTCGGTAATTTGAAAAGAGATGACATAGCTGAAGGCTCACAAAACCAGTGGAAGCAGTCGGACGACTGATAATCAAAATTTTAAATAGCAAAAATAACTCGGTGATTCAACTAGAGTAAATGAACCCAAGATTGGATAAATGTCCAAAGAAAGCATGCAAGAAAAACTGTTCAGAAAATATGCTAATTTGGCAAAATGGCAATTGGGAGATGACCAGACCAAGATGACAAAGGACGAAGGTTTCAGGAATCTGTTTCTGTTTCTTCCCTTCATACACTTTGAGTGATGATGTATAAATTAGCCTCACCCATGCGTGATCAGTCCACTTCGAATGGTTGCACCCGTAACATCGCCACGACGTTCATGTATAAGTTTCTCGAAACAATGCCTGCCTCGACAGTTCCTAATTTTAAGGTGGGAC
>NW_017806721.1:0-577 GCF_001891065.2 Hippocampus comes | reverse complement strand
AAGTGACGATGGAGATTGACCTTACGGAAAATAAAGTAGAAGAAAAGATAATAAATCCTTTGACCTGCAGTGTTCTACTGGGCCAAATCGCTGGGCGCTGTGAACTAATAGGTCTGGCAATACCTGTGAAACAAAAGGGAGTCATCCTCATGAGAAGAGAGCACCAGTAAGCCGGAAAACTTACTTAAGACACCTGGGACGAGCTTAGTTCTGATGAGTTCCAGCTGAAGGTGGGTCGAACTGTTTAAAGAGTACACTCGCCTGAGCCACATACAGTTCCACAGAATCCTCATGCCCTCTGGTTGGAGAAATAAGCCTTGAGGAATCACATTTTGTGAGGGGAACTGATTTTCCACCACACTTGGAGTCGTGCTAGTTCTGTGCCCAGGTTAGCACCAGTTCTTTCTTTTTCCACAACCGAAATTGGCTCTAGCTCTGGTGTTTGAAACCGGTGCTTTACATGGCCCCAATTATTTGTTGGGCCAGATTCTAGCACCAACTACATCAGGGGGCAGTGGGTGGCGGGCAGGGTTATCATGATGATTGCAGATGGAGAGGAATGACTCCCTGGAAACAT
>NW_017806720.1:0-318 GCF_001891065.2 Hippocampus comes | reverse complement strand
AAGCATTTTCAAGCAGTCAAAGACAGGTTTGCTTTAATCTTTGAGACCATTTACTTAAACCCGAACTCTACTAATTTTAAGGAGAGGATCTAGCCACGTCTTTCCAAAGTTGTTTTTCCATCCATGAAGATGAAGTTGTCAATACTGTCAGAGGTATATTATATGAACATAAATATTGGTACAGAAGGCCACTACTCCTTTAGGATCAAAATGGAATAAAATAACGAGCTGGTACTACGCAAACAGAACAACATTCAAGATGCAATAATTATTAAAGTTTACTTTCAAATTTAGCTCGTAGCAGACGTGTGACGTCAT
>NW_017806719.1:0-377 GCF_001891065.2 Hippocampus comes | reverse complement strand
TGCAAACTCCACACAGGGAGGCCGGAGATGGAATTAAACTCGGTACCTCTGCACTGTGAGGAATTGAACCCGGTACCTCTGCACTGTGAGGTCGACACGCTAATCACTGGACCACTAGGCCGCCCTGGCAGTAGATAGTCTCATTAAATTCTTTCACAACCTTCATTTTCTCATCAATAATGAAGTTGTCTTGCTCAACAATATCTCAACTCAATTCAAATGTATTTATAGAGCACTTTCAAACAGCCATCGCTGCACACAAAGTGCTGTGATTTGCAGTTTTTAATGATCTCAAGATGAACACTCGAAGTAGCCTAAATGTTCGCACGCTCTTGGCCGATGAAGCATGAATTAGTTTACACAAAACGCTATTCAAA
>NW_017806718.1:0-593 GCF_001891065.2 Hippocampus comes | reverse complement strand
TACGCAAAACGGCGAAAGCGAACTCGTTTGAAATCAGGTTCAAAATGTATATTTTTTTTAAACTTTATTGAACAAGTCAGAATACAATTCTCAGTAAACAGAAAGCAAAACGAACATGTTATGAATACATACATATTTTACAAACGTTGAAACAAAAGAGAAGCCAGGGGATTATTAGACAAAAATTTCAAATAAAGAGCATATAGCCAGAGTCTTAACAGCTTTCTTGTTTTTGGAATCCAAAATAGAATTCAGGTACTGCTTTGTTTCTGCTTCAAAAATTAAGAAAAGAGGTTTTGAATTATTCCATCTGGATTTGTGGAGATGGAATTTAGCGAGAATGATTATTCAATTTATAATGAAGGTTTGTTTCGTGTTTTTTTTTTTACTTACTTTTGTAGAACCCAAATAGTACATTTTTCCAGTATAGCATAAAGTCAGAGTCAATATGTTCAATAATAAATCTGGACACAACTTTCCAAAATGTGTTGGTATACGGGCATTGCCAGAACAAGTGAACCATTGTTTCGGGGTACATTCCACAAAATGAACACTCAGCAGGGATGTCCCTCTTGAACCTAAGAAGAAAATGC
>NW_017806717.1:0-341 GCF_001891065.2 Hippocampus comes | reverse complement strand
TTCGTGCAGTTTGGCTCAGCTGTGAAGTTACCAGGCAGCGGAGGGGCAGTGGTGGGATTGTGTCTAGACCCAGAAAAACTGGTGAGATTACCCCACAGAATATTTGCAGTCACCTTAATCGAGGGCAGTGCTTCTCAACCGCCTCCAAAAATATTTAGCTTTGCAAGTAGCACCAAAATGGGTAACATTAAAATAGTGAAACGATGCATTGGTTGAAGTCTTAGTCCTAAAAAGCATATTTACCCCACCAAAGTCAAATGCAACCGAGCTTCTCCTCTAAAAATGTACTTATTGGAGAACTAAAATCAAAAAATAAAATATTGTACTCGATTAAAAGTTAT
>NW_017806716.1:0-2779 GCF_001891065.2 Hippocampus comes | reverse complement strand
AGTAGTGGAGGGAAGGTTTCAATTTGGAAGGAGCCAAATGCGGTCAGGTATCCAGCAGTTGGCGCTGTGCACAGAAAATGCCCATTTTATTGAATGCGGAGTTGATTGTTTTGTCACCTTAATATGCACAAACGTCAAAATGTTTCTGTTAATGGGTCTAATTTCTGACGTGCTCATTTTTAAACTCGATGGATGAGCAATTTTTTTCTTTATACTGGTTTCATATATGAGGAGTTTAGCTTAACTCTTGGTAATTATTCAAAAATGAATAAGTTACATAATTTCATGATTATGTTTTTCTTTTGTCCTCTGGGGTGGGGGCATGGTACTTGGCGGGCACTCAAGGCGTCTCGAAACGCCCCTGGTTGTCACGTGATTTCGCGCAAAGTCACAAGCCTTCTTCACATGACGTCACCCAAACAGCGAGCGCAAACGCGTCGCTCTTCCATCCGCAAGCTTGACAAAAAGATGCTCTTACGCACACTTGACTTCATTCATCAAGAAAATATTAGCCACCGAATTCAAACGCACGCAGTTTTTTTTTTTGGGGGGGGGAATTTGAATGGAAACATAAACAAGCGCACAACTGTGTTAAAGGCACGCAGTTGGCAGTGACTTTGAGGGCGTGCGCTAAGTGACGTCATGACATTTTATGGCTTGAACGGGGGAGTATCCGGTGAGCGTTTTGCTTGTTTGCCGTCGTTCGACGTCGGGCAATCGAGGACAAGTTGGGCTCTCGACAGAAACCAGCGAAACATGTGGAAGATGAACTTGTTGCCGCTGTTTGTGGTGGCTGTGCAATTCCGCAGCGTGACGCCTGGTAAGTGCGCAACTTGCACTTTGCAACTCGGTTCTATCAATCGTCTGCAAATCATTCATTTTGACGCCCTTTTCCGGAATTCGGCGACACTTCATGTTCGTTCAGTCCAACGCTCCACCCTCTCTTCTACCGAAATAAGACAAGAGTATTACTGTATATTAAATCAGGAGTACCCAAACATTTGGGACCGAAGATCGACGTTTTCGATCAAGCAACCTCCCACAATCGATCCGTTACCGCGCACGCACATACACACTAAACAAACTCTGAATGAGAATTATGATAACGATAAGCTCCGATCACAAGCTGCAACTTCTGATGACGCAGGTCACGGGCCAGCGTAGGTTAAAGATTTACCTGCTTTATTTTAGAATTTTTTTTGAATACTTTTTGTGAAAATGAGACTGATGTGATGATTAGGGTGCAGTGTACACTAACACAAAAATATATTACTCACATGCACAAAGACACACAAATGGTTGTTTGTGTTTTTTCTCCTCTACCCCCCTCACGATCGACTTGGGACCAGTCCGCGATCTACCGGTCGAGCGCGATTGACGTAATGGGCACCCCTGTATTAAATAGTTTCCACTGCGGTAGGTTGTCGACAAAGTTACTCACCTAAAATTACCAAAATCTTGTATGATATTTATAATCTTTGTTGACCATTGAATAAAAAGCACCATGAAGTGATTTAAATGACTATGCAAGACAAAATGTGATTTGTATTTCAATAAAAAAATGCTGGAAGAATGTTATTGTTAAGTATACAAATGTTTCTGGATGTGACAATATTTTTTGGACATAAAACAATCTGAATTTTTTTTCTTTTTCTTTCAGTGATTCACTCGCTCAAGTTTTTCCAAACGATGTCCTCTGAAATTCCACACTTCCCAGACTACTTGATGGTTGGTCATCTTGACGATGTTCTGATTTCACGCTACGACAGCAAGAGCAGGAAATTTGAAGCCAAACTGGAATGGATGCACAAAGTGACAACGGATGTTCCACACTACAGGGAGAGACAAACCCAGTACAATATTGGCCTTGAAAAGACCTTAAAAGTCAACTTTGAAATTGCGAAAGAGCGCTTCAACCAAACTGGGGGTTTGTTGACCATCAGCTTTGCACTCTTCACATTGATTTCATGTTCTCTTTAACTTTTTGACGACTGATAAATACGCACATACCTACGTTATACACACTATCGATTATTTCTGTGCATCGTGTCACGGGAACTTGCATGCATGTGTGTGGGTGTGTGTGCGCGTGTGCACGATGTCTCAGGTGTTCACATGATCCAAGTGATGACTGGCTGCGAATGGGACGATGAGACGGACGAGGTGGTGGACGGTTGGGAACACCTCAGTTACGACGGAGAAGACTTCCTGTCGTTTGAGTTGCAGACGCAGAGATGGATCGCAATCCAGCAACAAGCTTTCGACACCAAACACAAGTGGGACCAATTGGACAACCTTAATGAATACTGGAAATATTACATAAGAGAGAGCTGTCCTCATTTGTTGAAGATGTTTGTGAGCGACGGGGTGGTGGACCTCCTCGTGAGAACAGGTACGATCATGTCACATTGGGAATCGTACACCTTCCACCTTCTCGTTTACTCTTCTCAGTCCGTTGTTTCCAGTTTTTGAAGTGAGGGTGCGAGAGGGGAGAAGCGGCAGTGAAACAGACCAAAGTGTCAAAATAAGTCAGAAGTTGAGCTCTGCACATTTCTTCTTGAATCGTCGCAGGCGATGGATTCCAGAGTACTGGAGCCCCAGTAGGACATGATTAAGAAACTGTGAAATTGTTTGTTGTCTTTCTGGGGAGTCACCAAAACACAAGCGTGTTGTGAATGACCTCAACTTGCTTTCAGGAAACTTGTTCCTAATTCTTTTCATCTTTGGGATTCTTGTACATTCTACGCATGGCGGACTTTGCGCGCAGAGCTCCCGGTGA
>NW_017806715.1:0-345 GCF_001891065.2 Hippocampus comes | reverse complement strand
TTGCGTGTCGTCACTCACTTCATTTGGCTTTGTACGAGAACAAAACTTATGAGAATAAAGTTGCATTTGGGGAGGGGGGGTGGGGGGATGACAGTGAGACTAAAATCATAATCGTAATGACGCCAGCAGCCCGTCTTTCTCTCAAAACCTGTCAAGTGTTGGATTAGTCTGAAATGTTTTTTTAATACTTCATTGAACTAACACAAGATTAAGACATTGCCTTTCGAAGTCATTCGCTGTTTGTGAAACGTATTGTAACATCAACATAGTTCCTATAACGATTTTTTTTGTGATACAAGCCAAAATTTTAGCGACAAGCGACCTTCAGGTACACTCAAGTAAAGT
>NW_017806714.1:0-253 GCF_001891065.2 Hippocampus comes | reverse complement strand
AGATGCCAAGCGTCTCACCAAACATGTTCCTTTTTCGAACCTTTTAACACATCATAAGGCTGACGCCCTATGACTACATATAAAAATTTCGAAACTTTCGTGTCCGGATGGCCTAATGGTAAAATGCATCGCGTGGTGGTCAGGCGAACCGAGTTCGAGACCAGCCATGTGCTCCATTTATATATTAAGCAAGAATCGAACCCGGATTTTCCGGGTACCAAGTATTATCGTTATCCGTTCGAACACGACAGGT
>NW_017806713.1:0-265 GCF_001891065.2 Hippocampus comes | reverse complement strand
AGTTACACACCTCCACATGTAAGACTTACTGACATCTTGGTCCCTCCACACACCATGTGTGTGACGTGGCCCATCATAACTGAACTGGACAAATTGCAAAATAATAATAATAATAATAATAAATAAATAAATAAATAAAAAAAACAGTCAACGCCTTACACAGCTCGTTTTACACTGACCAACTTCTTCCAAAACTCGAATGACATGAAACACGACGTTCACCCTTTTTCTCACCCTGTAACCTGATAACATGATAAGCTGTCCA
>NW_017806712.1:0-786 GCF_001891065.2 Hippocampus comes | reverse complement strand
AAACATTTATAGGTCAAACTCAGAAACATAATATCCTAAAAAACCTGATATACTTGCAAAAAGTTAAAGATGTTTTTAAACTCATCGTCTAAAATAGGTTTAGGGACGCATAAAGCCATCCCTGATTTAATTAAAGAAATTTGCTGTTACTTTTGTTTTTTTAAATTCAAGATGTACTGTAAGGATGTTTTTGTTTTTTGTTTTTTAATGGCACACCTGCAATGCAACTAAATGTCAAAAGATTTTTTTGAACCTTGTCAACGTGGAGGGGGGGGGGGTTGTGTTTTAGGGTGCTTTATCAAACTACGCCGCCTTGCTATGCCCACACACAATAATGAAAACATTTTCACTCATCGCTCCACAATCCACATCTCATAACAGTTATACAAGATCTCTGGCTGGAGTCTTTGATGAAGCCCTACAAAAGACTGAATTACTCAAGGCCAAAATGGCAGACTTGTTAAGTCTTTTTGTGGTTCTACTTATGAAAGACATGACTGCAAAACTTCCTGTTGTTAAACGAAGTCGGCCTAGGGAGAATTTTTTATTTATTTATTTTTTTTGTAGCATTTTTAATTCCTGGGAATGCTACAGAGACTTTTTGGGTCACGACCGATCCCAAACATTCAACAGCTTGAACAAGCCAAACAATTTTGGTGAGTTTTGTGTGCGTGGAAAAGCCCTCACGCAATTTATTTTTGCTTCTGAATAAAAAAGGCCAGCAATTATCGTTTGGTTTATTAACATAATCCTTTGATTTCAAATCATAAACAAGTAAACCTATTT
>NW_017806711.1:0-287 GCF_001891065.2 Hippocampus comes | reverse complement strand
TCCACACAGGGAGGCCGGAGCCAGGATCGAACCCATGATTTCCGTGAGATTGACGCACTAACCACTTGACCACCAGGCCTCATGTAAACATGAAAATAAAAAATAGATAAATAATAGAAGCATTTAACGCTACAGACCATTTAGTTGTTTTTTTAATAAACGAACAGAACTTTAATGTATCTTATTTAAACCACTATAGTTGTCTATGCTTTCACTATAGTGTAGATTTACAGTGAGTCGGGGATGGGGGGAGTCACCTTTTTTGTAGTTTGGAGACACTTTGATGT
>NW_017806710.1:0-233 GCF_001891065.2 Hippocampus comes | reverse complement strand
CATGATTAATTCTTTACATTCTCTTAAATTGTGTTATTACTTACTAGACTGCGGTATGAGCATCTGGCACTAGCTTCCGATTAGCTGGTTAGCTGGTAAATATATTTAAAAGTTCATCTGTTCCCCCACACGACGCCCCCTCCCGCACGTTTGTGACAATGTCAGCATCTCACCTCCTGCTGGATTTCATCCATTTAAGACGTGGACAAGATTTTTTATGCATCTGTTTTGAT
>NW_017806709.1:0-268 GCF_001891065.2 Hippocampus comes | reverse complement strand
TGTCAAAAACAACAACGAAAAAAAACGAAAACTGAACTGTGATCAGTTTTTTGGTTTCATTCGGCAGCTTGTTTGGTTTATTTTCCTAAATTTTGTCGGGCCGTTTTCTTGAGCTCACTTTAGTCAAGGTGTTTCTGTTCGCTAGGCACCGCTGCCCTTCATTCATTGGCTTATTTTCATTTGGTTAACTTTGGTCTGGTCACTTTTGTTTCCAAACGGCACTATTTACTACATTTGGTTTGCTCGCGTTGGTCTGCTGGCTTTCGTT
>NW_017806708.1:0-220 GCF_001891065.2 Hippocampus comes | reverse complement strand
TGTCAAAAACAACAACGAAAAAAAACGAAAACTGAGCCGTGATCAGTTTTTTTTGGTTTCATTCGGCAGCTTGTTTGGTTTATTTTCCTAAATTTTGTTGGGCCGCTTTCTTGAGCTCACTTTAGTCCAGGAGCTTCTGTTCGCTAGGCACCGCTGCCCTTCATTCATTGGCTTATTTTCATTTGGTTAACTTTGGTCTGGTCACTTTTGTTTCCAAACG
>NW_017806707.1:0-785 GCF_001891065.2 Hippocampus comes | reverse complement strand
TATATATATATATATATATAGGTGATGATGGCAGTGATGGTCATGGTACTGTTTGTAATAATAGTAGTCATCGAGATAGTCATACGGATTCACAATCGTAGTAGTGACAGTTAGGCAAGGCGTTACTTTAGCTCATTTCATTCGCTTAGGCAACAAGCATGAACAACTGAAGGCATTGGCAAAGCAAAGAGAACCAAAGTAGCTTTTTGAAGACACCACAAGAATCTACACTGACGACGTTCAAGCACAAAAACAAAGATTTAAAGAACATTGAAAGGCAAAGGAAGGAAATGAAAAGTCACTTTCAAAAATGAGCTATGAGCAGTCGTGATACCTTGATGACACCAAAATGAGTAGTACAAAGTAACTGTGATAACAGACCAATTTGTAGGAGAAATAGTCGTACAAGTAGTAGTTCAGATAGCACCAGCAGTAGCAATTAAAGTACAGTGGTAGAAGTAATAATGATAGTAAGATTAGTAGCAGTACTAGTTGTGCTAGTGATAGCATGTTTGGGATTGCATCGTGCAGACGTATTTCTTGGTTGTGGTCCATGAGCGACGGCACCATCATCATTCGATCCCTCTCTTTTTTTGCCGCCGAGGTCGCCCAACAGGTGGGTGACAGTCTGTCACCGTGGCAACAAAGCTCTCCCAGCTTTAAACTAGCGGCGACGGCTAATCCAGCTAGCAGGTGTTGTGGCAACAAATGTTTTATCGAAAAACTCATTCAATAAGTCGAGACATATTTGTCTGCAATTTTTATACTGATCATGACAGCATCAG
>NW_017806706.1:0-245 GCF_001891065.2 Hippocampus comes | reverse complement strand
GGAAAATGCATGCAAAAACAATTTTCAAAAAATGTATGCGAAAAACTATTTTTAAAAATGTGCGAAAAACAGTTTTCATATTCATTTGAGTCGAGGGCAAACACATTACGTGAGGAATTTCAAACAATTTCCAATTGAGAACGTGCCTCTCCTCTTTAGCAGGGGTGGCCAACCCATCAGAGACGAAGAGCCAATTTTTTTTACTGTGTTGCCGCAAAGAGCCACATCATACACATGGGCACAGA
>NW_017806705.1:0-291 GCF_001891065.2 Hippocampus comes | reverse complement strand
TCATCACGTGACTCGGCATTGCTTTCGTGTTTAATTTTGTTTGCCGTTTTTGTTTTTCATTTATTGTTTTAACTGTGATTATTTTTTTTAACTCCATGTACACTGTATGCAGCGATGGTAATTTTTAAAGTGCTCTGTTAATGGGGTTGGGAATAAGCATGGCCCGAAAAAAAATTAGCAATTTATAAAATGGCAGATTCAAGGATTCATTATTGTTTTTCAGGAGTATCACGGAAAAATAAAGTCGAAGACGCCCTGTATTATTAACAGACATCTGCTTGTACAATAGTT
>NW_017806704.1:0-525 GCF_001891065.2 Hippocampus comes | reverse complement strand
TAAAACATTTATGTCTGAATTTTGGGGGGGGGGGCGGGATGGGCTTGGAACGGATTCGGGGATTTACATGGAAAACACATCTCTACTTAAAAAAAATTTGGAGTTAAGGAATTTCTTCCAGAACCAATTAATTTTGTCATGTACTATTGCATCTCAGTTTTTTTTTGTTTGTTTAATTTTAGATAACTGGGAATTTGACTTTGGGCACTGTTCCTCTTCAATGATTGCTCAGCTGTATTCAAAACCTGTTAATACAAACAGCTGAGGTACTCTCCACCAAAACATGCTGGCGTTTGTTTGAATTGGTTTCCACTTTCCAATTTTGGGGTAATGTGTATTTATGTCGGCGGCCCGGTTGTCCAGTGGTTAGCACGTCGACCTCACAGTGCCGAGGTCGTGAGTCCGGCCTCCCTGTGTGGAGTTTGCATGTTTTCCCCGTGCCTGCGTGGGTTTTCTCGGGGTTACTTCCACATCCCAAAAAACATGCAGAGCAGTTTAATGGAACACTCTAAATTGTCCCGAGGT
>NW_017806703.1:0-233 GCF_001891065.2 Hippocampus comes | reverse complement strand
CATGGAAAAATACCTACAAAAATTATGTCTTAATTATAAAAAGACATTTACACCATATTTAAATGTGTGTTAAGTATATGTCTTGAAAGTGGTGAGTGGTTTTACTCTACTTTACTTGTATTTGTCACTGCTTAACATTGTTTTTCTGACACTTAAGCCAATCAATACCAATAGAAAATGCCACTCGGAGACAATATCGCTCTGCCAACGCCTTCACTTTCGCTCTCCAGTTT
>NW_017806702.1:0-458 GCF_001891065.2 Hippocampus comes | reverse complement strand
ATCACGAGACCAGACTAAATGACACCGGTACCCCGCCCGGACTGGAAATTAAAGTTCGCTTTAGTTTAACGGTCAGTGACTGAAGACTTTTTTTTTTTCTGTGCAACCGTGGGAGTCTACTCTTGATTTTTGATCCACCTCTCTCAACAAACTTCCCTTGTTTCTCGGCCCTTCTCTGCCTTTGTTCCCCTATCTTCAGTTGCTGCTTTTAAGTGCCCGTTCCCTCCATTTATCGTCCTCCTTTTTGCCACTCCGCGGCACCCTTCGAGACAATAAAGGAATCCCTCGGATAGGCCCAAATGGTTGAGAAGGGGGCTGGGGGGTGGTCAGTGAGGGAGATCAACAGTCTCCTGTGGGTTGGCTTTTGTCACTGGTCCGAAGAAAAAGGAGGGAATCTGGAGAGAGGAGAAGCAAAAGGAGGGTTTAGGGTGGCATCCATGTGTAGAACGGTTGGATTG
>NW_017806701.1:0-270 GCF_001891065.2 Hippocampus comes | reverse complement strand
TGTAAGGGATAACGTAGTGGTGGGACGAACAACACTGGTGAGGCAGCACTGTGCCGAGTGCGCAGGTGTGAAAGCCCGTATTGGTGCGTGGATCGCTTTCCCAAAAAAAATATATTTAAAAATCATGTGACCACTACAGGAAGCGTATTGTTTGGATGTGCCGTGGCAAATTGTGTTTGTGAGGAAACAAACTATCGGCTGTACCTGTACCTGTACCTGTGCCATTTCCTGTGTTAATGTTGGAGTCTTCCTTTGCTTCGACAAAATTTT
>NW_017806700.1:0-1367 GCF_001891065.2 Hippocampus comes | reverse complement strand
CATCCAGCGCGATAGAAGTGCCACAGGCTGATCTACGCCTTTTAAACCTTCCTGAGCGTTTTGCGCCCGATTTAGAAACAAGTGCACAGCGGCATTGATGATAGCGTTCTTCCAAATTTGGCCGTCCCACAAGTATTTCCTCTTCCTTCCAGACTGATTCAATCTATGCCAACTGTTTGTCTACCTTCTACATGAAGCGATCATCAAATGGCAACATTCTCACAATTTCACCATCAAATTCCCAAACAAAGCGAGCTTTATTTCAAAGTTTCCCTCTTCTTTCCACAAATACTTGAAAGCATTCCAACGTGAAACTCTTCACGTCTTAAAACAAGTACAAAACAAAACAACTTTGAAACCGCCATTGGTGCCTTGGTCACATAGTATTGGAACGCACTTGACTTTGGAAACAGCCAATCCTCCATTCCAGTTGCTCCAGAATGCCGCCGCTCGCCTCTTGACTGGTCCTCTTGACTGTCTGATTCCGTGGAAACGGAATCGGACGTCAGGGTTAAAGCCCCGCCTCCGTTGCCGTGTCTCAGGTCCAGTCGCAAGGCGGAGGCTCTGTGCGCCGAACTGGAGCAGCAGAGGGTCTGCTACCTCCCCCTCAACGTCTTCCTCCTGCGGCCTCTGCACCGCCTGCTGCACTACAAACTCATCCTGGAGAGGCTCTGCAAGCACTACCCGCCCACCCACGAAGATTTCAGGGACTGCAGAGGTAACGAGTCCTGCTTGGATGTCTCTTCACCATTCCCTTTACATGCTGAAAAAGTAGATGACCAAGTATTTGGATTTTGGCTTTTTTGACTCTCTGCAAGCTTCCACATTTCTCAACCGGTTCAAATGTCCCAAATTCACGACGTTCAGCAAATCCAACCCCCCACCCCCCCAAAAAAAATCTTCCTCACAATTCGACGTTTTCTGTGGGGGGAAAAAAACCCTACACAATCTTCTGTCAGTATTTTTGAAAACATTTGCTGCGCAGACCTCCAAAACTCCAAACCCGGGTCTCCATTGTGAAGACAAACCAACAAATAACTGACAAGCAGAACAATGACCAATGACTGCTATCAAAGATATTTTCGACTACAATGTAGCCATTTATTGGTAAGCTGATGGGCCGCTCCTCGTGGCAGACGAAACAGAACTTCATTCATTTTTGGTTCGGGTTCTGTGTGTCCAGTACGATTTTTCTCTTCTTCGTTTGCCCGCCGTTTTGCCGTTCCGCTTGAATGCAGTCTGTGATTCTCACGTTTTGCTCTTCAGTATGTTTTGATGGCGCGCCAGGTGCACGCGTTGACTCGCGAAAGCGCTTATCTTGCGGCTTTTTCCAGTACGGCATCTGGAAATATGGAGCCGATTCCGTC
>NW_017806699.1:0-257 GCF_001891065.2 Hippocampus comes | reverse complement strand
GCTGAGGTTCAGAATCAGAAATCACATTAAAAAGGAAAATAAATATTCTAATTGGGTATTATATTGCAAATTTACTGTACATTGTCAAGTGAAATAGTCCGTTTCAATCTGACAGCTGACTGCGAGCCCTTTGTGCAATAAATATGATGGCAAAAAGAAAAAGACGGCATTTCTTGTTCATTACAGATGGATAATTTAAGGTTGACTTTATTTTCATAGGTATGAGCAGTGGCGGACCCTGAGGGCCAGCAAGGCCT
>NW_017806698.1:0-381 GCF_001891065.2 Hippocampus comes | reverse complement strand
GATGTCTAAAGCTGTTCTTCCCAGGCTATCTCGCAGATTTGTGTCAATCCCTAGAAAAAATAAAATACACAAATTATTGTACTGAGTAGCCTCGACTGCTTAACAAATTGCCAAACTAAGGCACAGCGAGCCCCCCGCGAGTCGTAGCTTGATGGTCCACAAAATAAATTATGTTGTATTATTTAAAAAGAAAAAAACAATGAAAAGTTGTAATGTGATTGTGACATCTGCATGAATAAAGTTGTTTTAAAATTGAACTTCAAAAAATTCTCAAGAAAAAAAAAAAACAGTTTTTTGTTGGGGTATTGTCCTATTTTTCGAAGGGAAAAAAATGTAAATAATCCCTGTTTGTAGTGCATCCAACCATGTTGTTTAGCGCTG
>NW_017806697.1:0-243 GCF_001891065.2 Hippocampus comes | reverse complement strand
TCATTTTCATAGGTTTGGGCATAACCTAAAAGCCGCAGTAAAACGCTTTTAAACCTTCGCGCAGATGGAATCATATACAGAGGCCTCGGTGTCGAAGCCTCCCTGCCGTTCACACTTTTATTAACAGGAGGGTGTGATGGAGATAATTCCCTAATATCTTATAGAGAGACCACCGGGACCCGTGCATGTATAATCAACGGGTTTTTTCATATGATATTCTTTCTCACATGATGCGGACCAGCC
>NW_017806696.1:0-648 GCF_001891065.2 Hippocampus comes | reverse complement strand
TTTGGAAATCAAAATGAGGGCTCAATTGTAATGAATAAGTTTATCGCCATTCGCCACTGTCCGGGGAAACCTTGCTTCTCCCAAAAAAGACACAGTTTCATGTTCAAGTACCTCATATTGCTATGAGGATGCTAACCATCAAAATGTGGGTGCATTTCAGGACTTGCCACTTTGGCGGGTCGAATTTTATATGTACTTTTAATTGGTACATATAAAATATAAATTGGTACGTTGGGAAGTATTTTGCTGATGGTCACTGCTGTGGGGAGCAGAGGAGAAGTGGTGGAGGTAGGTGGGGATAATTTGAAATTAGTTGAAGACCTGGAGGGAAAATGCAGAAACCTGATAAGACTGAAACGGGAGCCAAAAAAATAATAAAAAGTTTTTCATGAAAAGAGGAAAGAATGTCGAGAATAGCTCGTCACAATGACGCCAGGAGAAAAGTCGTGTCCGCCGGAGTATGAAGAGGGTCTCTTGTGGTTGGGACAAAGAACTTAAAAGTTGAAACAATCAAAGACCATCTAATTTCTTTAGGTTGCAATGGGGGTGTATCAAGTGAAGATGGCAGGTTCATGACAACAGTGCGGGTGAAGTCTCTTGCCTTCACGAAGTTAGGTGAGTTTGCAAAATGCAATTTTGAAACAGTAC
>NW_017806695.1:0-208 GCF_001891065.2 Hippocampus comes | reverse complement strand
CCGCCAGCAGTCCTGATCTCAACTTGTGGCATTGAAACGAAGCGGGAATCTTTCCGCTAATCACAAATGGCAAACTGAAATTCCCACAATCACAAGGTCGGAGGTTCATCCACACTGACTAACTGCACGTCCTCATTCTCTTTCAAGCCGTGGCTGGCGAAATCGGCTGATAATCAGTCGCTTTCTCCCGTCTCGTTTTGTATGAGGC
>NW_017806694.1:0-371 GCF_001891065.2 Hippocampus comes | reverse complement strand
CAGACGATCATTAAAGATGATGTCACATCATTGCCGCAAGTAATAAATTAACTATTTGCAGCTGAATTTATACCATCACCACAAGTGTCAATTTTATGCTTTGTGTTTCAAGTGGGATTAAATGAAAGTCAAATGTAAAGTCACCACTCATGCACATGCACAGACGATTATTGTCAGTTGTCTCTCTCCCAAACACTCTTGCCCGTCCGTGCGGAGTGTATATTGAGCTTCTGATGACATATAGATCAGGTGCGTGAGGAGGAGCGTTCAAACTGCAGACGCATGGACATACATATCCGACCTGATAAGACATATATATGAAAGAGGCCCAGGTCACATTTGAAGAACAAAAAAAGAATTTAGAATTGAAA
>NW_017806693.1:0-731 GCF_001891065.2 Hippocampus comes | reverse complement strand
TTGTAGTTCACTGTGTTATTTTCTTTTATTCTGCATTTGGTGTACTACAGAATTACACTGTTTGAAATGAATGAAAAAAAATCTGTTAATGAATGTAGAATTAGACTATAATTATCTTTGTTGCCAGTACCAGTGCTTTAAAACTGGCGATTTAAAAGCAATGATAAAATGGTTGTCAGTCCGCGAACAACATGTACTTGTCTCAACTGGTCCTTGACACAAAAAAAGGTTGGGGACCACTGCCTTAACAAGTAATCACAAAATAAACAGTAATGTGATAAATAGCTGGACTGTAACGGCTAGTCTTTTTTTTCTGACGCCAACCCTCACCCTTCCACCCCAACACACACACAGACACAACATAGATAATGGTAAAATAGTATTCTTCCGCTAGTTAAACAAGTTTAAAAAAGTCATTGAAATGGAATCTCTCTTTTCCAAGAGTGAGCTAAAAATAATCAAATAAATAAAGTGTTAAACTGAAATTTTACCAGAAGAGGGAGCCATTCTATTATGTATGTAAGAAGATGTTTATACTGTTGGAAGTTACCGCAATAAAGAGAGCTTAGTCTGAGGTTATATTAGAGAGAGTAATGCATATGTAATTTCAGTATTTAAAATGATTTTGGATTTTAAAAGGGCAGCATTAGCCACATTCTATATCTGGATTTCACTTGTGGAATTTGCATGCTCTCAACCATTGTGCTTGTGTTGATTTCCTTGCCCGGCGA
>NW_017806692.1:0-529 GCF_001891065.2 Hippocampus comes | reverse complement strand
CGACTTCAACCCGCCATTCTAAATCGATATGTTTATACATACGGGATAGAGAACCACGACAAAGACAGCGAAGATGGCAAGGTTGAAAGGGGCGGGAGACAACTGCAGAATGGACTTTATTGTCTTTGCACAACTGGTGCCATTCATTCTTTGATATAACGTCAGAAGATTGCAAGTTTGTGGGTTGATCAGCTCGACATCGCTACCTTACACACACACAGGACAGTGAAACAAGGGGAAAAAAAGTCCTGGCTTAAGATGAGAAGTAGAGGGTGACATATGGGCTCTATATTGGTGACAAGGAAAAAAAAAAAGTAATGCCACTCTGGTTTTGCTTTCAGCCTCGGAAGACTTTCACACTGCCTTTGTGGTTAATTGTCACATCGCCGGCGTAGCAGAGTCGTCATTTTATCGCCTGCGCCTTTCCAGTGACACTTGCGTTCAACACAAAAGGGTGAAGGCAGCGAGTCTCGGATGTGGCGCTTCGCACTGAGATTCTATTGGTGTCCTAAAACCAACCCAGATTGAC
>NW_017806691.1:0-363 GCF_001891065.2 Hippocampus comes | reverse complement strand
ATATATATATATATATACAGTATATGCCTGTAGTGAACTGAGGAAAGTGGGCTCTCTATAATGTACTCCATCCACCCTAACATAGACTGTGTATTCATTACAGATATAACATGCATTTAAATAGTCTGTTTTAACTGCTATGCATTTTTATTAGAGCATTACACATTTACATTTTTACATTAGGCTATACAGTTATTTTGAGGTGGCCTGGTGGTCCAGTGGTTCGCGCGTCGACCTCTCAGTGCAGAGGTACCGGGTTCAATTCCAGCTCCGGCCTCCCTGTGTGGAGTTAGTATGTTCTCCGCCGGCCTGCGTTGGTCTTCTCCCAGTACGCCGGTTTCCTCCCACATTCCAAAAACATGC
>NW_017806690.1:0-1307 GCF_001891065.2 Hippocampus comes | reverse complement strand
GCCTCCAGCGCCGAGCCGCCGCGGCCGCCTGGCAGGCCTCGTCGTCGGTCCTGGCGCAGGAGCAAGAAGAGCCCGAGCCTCCTTCGAGCTCCAACGCCAGCGACTACGACGACTACGCGGCGACCGACGCGCCGCCGCCGTCGGACCGCGGCACCCCCCGCAGCCGAGTCAAGCGAGTTCGGAACCCCTTCTACCCGCTGGGCGCCGGGGCGTACGGCGCCTACGCGTTGCTTGTGGCCGCCGTGGCGGTGGTGTGCGCGGGCGTGCTGGGCAACGTGTCGCTGATGTGCATGGTGTGCCACAACTACTACATGAGGAGCATCTCCCACTCGCTGCTGGCCAACATGGCGCTGTGGGACTTCTTGGTGCTTTTCCTGTGCCTGCCGCTGGTGGTCTTCCACGCCCTCACCGACGACTGGCTGCTGGGGGAAGCGGCCTGCATGCTCGTCCCCTACCTGGAGGTGAGCGAGGCTGCTGCTTCTTCTTCTTCTTCTTAATCTTCTTCATCATGATCATCATCCTCTTCCTCTACTCCACTTTTGTCATTTTGTCTCATCCAAGTCCTCCTCTTCCACTTTCGACTTCTGCCTCGGTCACCCCGCTTGTTCTTCCTCCTTCCAACTTCTCCTCATCATCTTCGTTGTTGTCTTCCTCCTCGGCCAAGATGAATTGAAGTTGACGAGCACATGGAGTTGCTCCAAATGGCGCTGATGTCATCGATGGCGGTCCACAGGGCGTCCTGCCAAGTCCACTGGAGCTTTCATTCTTGTTTGTTTATTTGGATGTTGGTGGCGCTTGAGCCGAGTGGTTAGCGCATTGGCATCATATTTCTTATGTTCAGGCTTCCCATCCGAGCCTGGCTTTTCGGCGGCTTTTTCCCTACATTCCAAATATGCCCCCAAACATCGGAGCCTCAAAATTGTCCGTCGCTGCGATCGAGACCGTGAATGGTTGTTTGCAAGTGCCGTGCGATTGGCCGACAACTCAATTCCAATTAGAAGATGGGCCCTATGTCTTTTAATTTGAAGGATGCTCGTCTTCAATTCTGGTGGGGTGTGAGACCTTTTTTCAGTTTTATGGAGTTAAGCACAGCAAAAATCACATTTTATCGAGATTTTAAAAGTTGGTCCATCTTTTTGGAGATGTTTGTGCTTCGTGCCTAATTTCATCTTTTTATTTATTTTTTAATTATTATTTTTTTTTATGTCTGAAAGGACAGCAAAAGCCAAAATACGCCTAAATCCTACTTTGTCTTTTATTATGGTAAATGCAAGATTTGCATTGGAGGAGCTTTTCAATGTTTGATC
>NW_017806689.1:0-491 GCF_001891065.2 Hippocampus comes | reverse complement strand
AGAAAACGCAAGGTGGCGGGCGGCATGTTCTTCGGGACATTCATTTCCAAGGTTTGGTTTGGTGTCATCTTAGAGCAACTTTTTCACCCCCCCTCCTGAAAAAAAATATTCAGCTAATTCACAATTGTGCACTGTTTGGTATGTCCAAAATTTGTATTCAAAAATTCAAAAAATTTTGCGTGCTTTTGGTACACTTCAATTCCAAAGTCCAGTTATTGTAGATTCCAAATGCCAAATTTTGGAGAACTTCTGAGCAGATTTTTCGGTCAAATTCCAAACCCGCAGAAGAATCTAGGAGACATTAAATATCCGAAGATTCCCAAGCAATTTTCTTTTTTTTGGTATGTTTTTGTTTGCAGACGTTGGATCAATCGGGTCATGTTTGATTCTCCATTGCCACAAATTTGAATTGTGATTTTTTTTTGTTTTGTTTTTGTGCAAACAAGTTTTCAAGGGATATTCCCTCCTAAAAACGCTGGTTTTGAATGGTA
>NW_017806688.1:0-210 GCF_001891065.2 Hippocampus comes | reverse complement strand
CCCTTACAATAAAAAATCCAACACTGGATCAAGAATGTAGTTACAAAGGTTTATTTCAAAAATAAAATCATACATTTTAATGATGTTAGAATTCACCAATTTTTATAAAGTAACTATAAAATTGTTAAATGTTCATGGAAATTTTTTTTTCTTTTTTTTTTTTTAATTTGCAATCAATCAATTGACCAATTATGTATTGTGAATTAAAAA
>NW_017806687.1:0-1257 GCF_001891065.2 Hippocampus comes | reverse complement strand
GGTGGGTTCGGTACTTAAAGCGAAATATCTGTATCGTCAATCACTACTTGTCAAGGTTTATCCAATTTGAATGTATGAAAAGTTTTTTTGGAGACTTTCTGCTTCAATGTGCCAGTAGTCCCTATACCGAGGGTCACCAATGTTTTTGAAACTGAGAGCTACATTCGTGGGTAGATTGATGGAAATGGCTACACACTTCTGAAATAGCAATTGTGTCAAATGTTATTAATAAATTATGTAAACTTATGTTCAGACAGAATATTTTCTCACAATAATTAAAAGACAGAGAAGTATAAAAATGTAACACTTTTTTTGTGTGTTAACATTTTGACATTTTTTAAAATAATCACTTGTATAACATTCTTTGGTCTCCCATCAAACCTCACCGGTGAGCTATTTTTAGAACAGGCCCGCAGGTTACCCATATGTCCCTTGACCCCTGGTCGATACAAAAATACAATTTCTGGCACCTACTTTGTAATTTAATTAAAACGAATACTTTTCACACTTTTTTTTTGTATTAAATCGTATTACTGAAATTCCCACCAGGGCCATGAGACAAGTTAATCAAGACCAACTACATAGGTCTATATGTAGTTTTTCCGTATTATAATCAGTTTAGAATGCAGTTATGAATCGTCAGGAGAAACAAATTATGAAATGATTCCAGAGCAGTCTCTTACAGAATGAAAGTCGATCTGGAAGAACAAGGAAAATGCTGATAATCCATGACACTCACACATTTGAATATCTCTCTGCATTCTCCTCAAAAGATGGAATATGCATATCAATGCCAATTTTGCATCCTCCCGTGTACTACATTTATAATCCAAAATGCCATTTGAAATTTGGCACCTCATGGGCAAATTACTTAACAAGTAGGAATCATTCTTTATGATTACATTTTTTAAATTTAAGTGTTCATACCAGACTATGTGTATGTATTAATGCTGTAAAAATGCATATGCTTCTCTGCAAAATTCATTGCAAATTTCTGCTAAACTGGCATGTTGCGCCACAGACATGGCCGAGAGGTATTAAGAGTGATTAGTTGGCTTGCAGTTGGATGGTTTGAAATTCATATGAGTGAATAAGAACTGTCAAATGCTCAAATAATTTTTTTTTTGCTGATGATAGTATTTAATGGAATCCTAAATGCTCCTTTTGCAAATGTCAACATTAATTAAAGCATGTTCATCAGCTGCCTCAAGTGGAAAGCAGACTTTAGTTTTTTCTTTGGTCAACACGGCAAACTGA
>NW_017806686.1:0-283 GCF_001891065.2 Hippocampus comes | reverse complement strand
TTTCTGTATTTTCGACACAAGTATCTTTTGTTCTTCTTCTTAAGTGTATATTTGGCACCTGCGCTGTCCGGTGTGTTCGAACGTGCCGATGCGTATTTCTGTTTGTTAAAGTGATTTCAACTCCGGCGCCTGTGAGCGCCATTTAGCGATGCAGAGCTGGAGGGGAATAGATAAGGAGGGGTTCATTCCATAAAATCTAAAGCGCCTACAGGGAAACAGCGTCGGCTGCATATCATCAACGTCGCGGCCGTGCGGCCCCGTGTTCATCTCCTCGTGAGCGCCG
>NW_017806685.1:0-238 GCF_001891065.2 Hippocampus comes | reverse complement strand
TGAAAATCCCAGTCGATCAGCAGTTTCTGAAATACAGCCCTCCTGGCACCAACTACCATGCCACGTTCAAAGCCACTCAAATCACCTTTCTTCCCCATACCGATGCTCGGTTTGAACTGCAGGAGATTCTCTTGACCATGTCTACATGCCTGAATGCACTGAGTTGCCACCACGTGATTGGCTGATTAGAAAAAAGTGTTCAAGAGCAGTTGGACAGGTATACCTAATAAAGTGGCCG
>NW_017806684.1:0-226 GCF_001891065.2 Hippocampus comes | reverse complement strand
TGAACAATATTTTTATAAAGTGCTGTTTAATTAAATGTACAAATACACCAAATTTAAAAATACTGTATGTGGGTGTTGAATATGAATGTGAATGGTTGTCAACGTGTGCCCTACGCTTGACTGAGTTTAGGGTGAGGGCTTTGTTTTTTACGACCGACTCAGCGCATTGCACTAATCTCTGCGAAGGCGTGCTAGAGCGGGTGTTGGGACTCATTTCACAGATGCG
>NW_017806683.1:0-219 GCF_001891065.2 Hippocampus comes | reverse complement strand
CAATGTTAAATGCTGTCAAGTGCACTGTTTGCGTTCACAAGTTGGTTTATCAGAAGTCAAGTAGGTTAACGAAAAAAGTTATGAACATTTCATCAAAAATCTTGAGTAAAATCTTCAACGAATATCATGAAACAATGTTTATATGTCGCTAAACAAAAAAAAACTAAACATATTCACACTGGAGCATAATATGTTTAAAGACACTGGTAAACAGTTTCG
>NW_017806682.1:0-280 GCF_001891065.2 Hippocampus comes | reverse complement strand
CCCGCTCGATTCCCGGTCAGGGGGAACGAGGCTGAAGGTTGGTATCTTGTGGACCCGGTGCCGCGTACCGACGAGGAGCCAGACGGCGGGGAGGAAGATAAGTGACTTACGTACCCGCTCTCTGTAAGCCGAATATAATCTACCGCGAAGAGCAAGATATCCTGACGGCTTTGCGGGACTACACCATCGACCTTGACCGGTTCGACCTGTTCGTGCCGACCGATGTCCTGTACCAAACCTACCTGGCCTGGTATGACAACACCGGTTTCGCCCGGCCATC
>NW_017806681.1:0-340 GCF_001891065.2 Hippocampus comes | reverse complement strand
GCGTACTCGATTCTTTCAAAAGTGCTCGATTCTTTTTGTTTCTTCAAAAGTACTTGATACAATTCCAAACAAAAGTACTCGAACCTTAATTTAGCAAAAGTGCTCGATTCTCTTTTTGTTTTCAAAAGTACTTGTTACAATCCAAACAAAAGTACTCGATCCTTAATTTAGCAAAAGCACTCGATCCTTCTTTGTTTCTCATAAATATTCTTACACATTACTTATACGCATGCCACTGTTCATCCAGCCACAATTTATCTTTTAGAATATCAATTCAAGGCGTAATTTCTTACCTCGATCTCAGTCAACAGACAGAAGACCAATTTAGAGGATAAATGTC
>NW_017806680.1:0-202 GCF_001891065.2 Hippocampus comes | reverse complement strand
GGCCCAAAGCGCTGTTTTCTCGAAAACTAGACTTTAATCTTTCATCATGAAATCCGCTATTGCTCAACATGTCTCATTTTGTCCTCTGAACAATGAAGGACAGAAGTCACGGGACAATATTTTCCCGAACAAGTGGACCCAGGTTACCATAAGTTCTGTGAGAGACGTTCCCACTTTGAAGGATTCTTGGGCTAGATAACAG
>NW_017806679.1:0-211 GCF_001891065.2 Hippocampus comes | reverse complement strand
TTTCTTTTTGGCCCAAAGCGCTGTTTTCTCGAAAAATTGACGTTAATCTTTCATCATGAAATCCGCTATTACTCAACATGTCTCATTTTGTCCTCTGAACAATGAAGGACAGAAGTCACGGGACAATATTTTCCCGAACAACTGGACCCAGGTTACCATCAGTTCTGCGAGAGACCTTCCCACTTTGAAGGATTCTTGGGCTAGATAACAG
>NW_017806678.1:0-201 GCF_001891065.2 Hippocampus comes | reverse complement strand
TAGTTTGCGCTGTACTGCCCCCTAGTGGCCACACCGCAAAGGGACACAATGTCAAGGGCCATTTAAAACGAAAATCATGATGGAAAAAAAGGTGAATTTTCTGCATTGTTCACATTCAATTCATTGATTGTTTTTTTAAAATAGAGTATAATATTGTAGAGTGCTATTTTTTTCCTTCCTAAAAAGACTTTGCAAAACAAG
>NW_017806677.1:0-302 GCF_001891065.2 Hippocampus comes | reverse complement strand
GTTCACACACACATCACCATCTTCAGTACAGTAGTAAAATGCACAGCAGTCAATGAAACCTTCCACTCCGTGGCGGTATGTCCGACGTGAAAGAAACCAATGTCGCCTTTAAACGGAAGTAAAAATGAATCCAACGGGGGAAAACATTGTTCAAGCGGGTATCCGGTGTTTGACATCGTACTGGCTTCAATTGGCAGCCGCCGCTGCCGGCATGTCACTGTCGTAAAAATGAGGAGAATGGAGGCCGGAGAGAAGAAGTAGTCTTGGTTTGACTTATCATGAATCTCTTCAAATCAACCTTC
>NW_017806676.1:0-355 GCF_001891065.2 Hippocampus comes | reverse complement strand
TGAAAACAGCTGGAGGTGATTGAGTGAATCATCGCGAAAAGTCGGGAAGACGGAGGAACCGCATGCTTCGTTGCTACGCCTTAGCTCCGCCCACAGCTGTCACGGTTAAGTAGGCCGTATTTTTAACCTCCCCCAAAAACAGTGATTTCAACGAGCGCTTGACTAGTGGCTGTCAATTGTGCTGGTATTCTTTTGAGTATTGGCACCACATTTTTTTTTTTTTTTTTTTAAACACGTCATGAATTTTCTTTCTGTTCCCTTTTTAGCTCTTTGTATCACTGCCCAGTCAATTTGTTTAGGATAGCATCTTGGGTTAAACCTTAAAATGGGTTCGTTTGTCCAGTATGGTAACAGG
>NW_017806675.1:0-869 GCF_001891065.2 Hippocampus comes | reverse complement strand
CAGAGGTACCGGGTTCGATTCCAGCTCCGGCTTCCTTGTGTAGAGTTTGCATGTTCTCCCCAGGGCTGCGTGGGTTTTCTCCGGGTACTCCGGTTTCCTCCCACATTCCAAAAACATGCATGGCAGGCGAATTGAACGCTCAAAATTGTCCCTAAGTGCGATTGTGAGCGTGGATGGTTGTTCGTCTCTGTGTGCCCTGCGATTGGCTGGCAACCGATTCAGGGTGTGCCCCGCCTACTACTGCCCGAAGACGGCTGGGATTGGCTCCAGCACCCCCGCAACCCTTGTGAGGATAGGCGTATCGGAAAATGAATGAATGAATAATTGAAATGCTGGTTGAAAGGTAGGGAATCCAAATTGGGTTTCAGGTTCAGGCACAAGTCTCAAGGACCAATGCAATAAAATTTAACAGGAATTCGGTCATATTGGCTCAAAGCAGTCATTTGTGCTGAATTACTGAGCTTGTACTGTGAAACACTCCTCCTGAGAAAGTCACCTAATTGAGCCCCAATCGAATTCGGGTACATAGACAGATGGGCAACGTTAATTTGTAAAGCATTTTTGCCGACGCCATCTAATGTGAGCCGAGCTTGTTCTCAAAGATTGATGATCATTTCCAGGATCGGCAATGAAAAACCGGGCGCGAAGGCCCATTCATCGCTGCTTGCACTTTTTCTTTTTTTGCGTGTGGTGGAAATTGCTGTGGCGTACAACTGCAGGGCATCATCATCAGAGCTGATTCTAATATTTAATAATTTCCTGTTGCTAAATAAGTTAACCACGATGCACATGAAATTACCTCTAAGAATGACGCAGTACAATGACTCACTTTTGTTGTGTTTCTGACAAAGTATAATTTGTCTTTATTA
>NW_017806674.1:0-208 GCF_001891065.2 Hippocampus comes | reverse complement strand
GATTGTTATCACATAGATGACAGAAGCCGTTGTACGTATGAAAATTATGGGAGACCCAACTTTTCCGGAGGCCTCAATCCACTGTCTCTGAACAGTTTTCCTCTCAGATGCAGAAGCTTGCTGTCACATTTGGACACAGACACAGTCTGCTTGAGCGACTTTCTTCTCTGCTTTCTGGAAAATTTGTGAGATTGTAGTCCCATGTGGG
>NW_017806673.1:0-277 GCF_001891065.2 Hippocampus comes | reverse complement strand
AGAGATTTTTTGGGGGACCATTTTGACTGGGCAAGAAATGTTTTAAGTCAGATTTTGAAATGATCAATCATGCAAATGAAAAAAATAAAATATCCACTGAGAAATGATAAAACTCACAAGACTTGACTTCGATGATTTGTTGGTTGCACGGTAAAGTGAGACTATTAAAGAACAGCGATGACCAAGTAAAGCTCGAACGTGCACAGGAAATAGCAGAAAATCTACAGTACCGGTACTTGGATTCATTAATTTAGAGGGAATTATTTTAAATCATAAA
>NW_017806672.1:0-215 GCF_001891065.2 Hippocampus comes | reverse complement strand
GCATGTGAAGGCCGCTTTGAATAGTTTTTGGGGTCCACAACAAGCCTGAAAAGTCACAAGTGTATACCTGTTACGCAGTCCCCAAAATGTCCCTTCCAAAAAAAAGAAATCACCAGGTGCACCTATCAGCACCATATTATAGCAAGGCAAAAAAAGTCTCCAAAAGGACCCAAACCTGACATTTAACAGGAAGAAAACAATTTCTGTTTGAAACA
>NW_017806671.1:0-323 GCF_001891065.2 Hippocampus comes | reverse complement strand
TTTTCACATTCTTCATGAGTAATTTAGAGCAAAACAAAAACAACCCCCCCCTCCCAAAAAAAACAAAAAACAAATGAGATGACACACAGAGTGAGTGTGTATATGTTGATACTGTTCATGAACTGATCTAAAGTTTTCGTTCGTAAACAAATTTCTTTGTGAACAGGGCTGGTCCACTTAATGAAACAAAAATAATGTTTTTTTTTGAAATTACGAAGCACAAGAGGGCACACTCACTTACAGCTGTCCCCCCACCCCCCGCCCCCATTTGTTTTCTAGGATGATTCTGCCGCCCTGTTACATAAAACAGGATGCTAAAATGG
>NW_017806670.1:0-1782 GCF_001891065.2 Hippocampus comes | reverse complement strand
TACTTTATTTATTTAACTGTACTCATTTGAACACACACACACACACACACACAAAAATAATACGACTACTAATGGCAATAATAAAAATACTAATCACAGGCAACCGCCAATCATCCTCTTACCTGGTTAAAATGAGTCTTGGATGTTTGTTTCAGTTCTTCTAAATCTTTCCCCGTGAATAGTTGCTGAAAATAAGTTGTAAAATTGTCAAGCTAACAAGAAAAGGAAGTGATCCTGTTCTCCCAAAAGAAAAAAGTTTGCTCTTACTGCTCCCCTGGGCACACAGATGGCCAAAACAGAGCTTCCCGCTTTGCTGACAGCCGATTTGAAGAAACCGATATCGGTGGACAGGAAAACGTCTCGGAGGTCCGTCAGCTGAATGCGAAGGAACGGCAGAGAGTCAACGTTAACCATGCGGGAGGAACATGGTGGCAAAAAGTTGGGGAATCTCATTTGACAAAACCAGCTTCTTGTGGGCATTGATTGATAAGTTAAAAACAAACAAAAAAAACAGTGAATTACGGTATGAGGAGCGCTGTGAATAACCTACGGTGACTGTTCAAAAATGGATTTCCGTAACTCGGTAGACAAACAGCATTTGGGTTCCAATTTTCATGGAAATGATCTTGCAAATGTCGATTGAGAATCACGCAAGAAAGGGAGAAAATGTTCATTTCAAGCGCCATAGTCAACTAAAAAATAAAAAGTGACTTCCGAAATGCAAGCTTAAAAAAGTCGCAGATGAACAAGAAATTTCGTCTGAAGGCCACGACAAAGCCCACTTGAAGATTCAGGATTTGTGTTCACAGATGTCATCCAGGAGACAGAAGTAGTGCACCTTCATGCCAAATCTGGTATCAGGTTTGTCCACCCCATAGTCCCTCATGGCCTCTTCATACGTCACGCATGGGAAAGGAAGCGGGAGCGGGCCTTTCTCTGCAGGCCACGAGTATTCCAACAAACCTTCCACCAGGGACATGATGCCCGCCTGGTCCACAAAAGACATTTCGATGTCGACCTGTAGAGTCACATTTGCAATGAGGCGGAGGGGAAAAAAAATAAAATAAAATCAAATACATTTCCAGCAATGGAAATGACTCTTCTGGAGACGTGTCGAGAAGGCGAGACATCGTTACCTGGGTGAACTCGGGCTGCCGATCCGGTTTGGAGCCTTCATCTCGATAGCACCGAGCTATCTGGAAGTACCTGTGTCAGTCACCGTGCACATTTTACTTGACGTGTACAAGAGCAACTATTACACCAAATATTGATTGATTTATTTTCCTCCTAATTTAAGTGCCTTTTTTTTTTACTCATTATTTAACCCAATGCCGGAAGTGGGTCATGGAAAAACCATCCCTCCCACCGCTAAGCTTCGAGAGGAGCGACTGCAATGTCCCACCTGTCAATCCCAGCCACCATTAGAAGCTGCTTGAACTGCTGAGGACTCTGAGGGAGGGAATAGAAACGACCCGGGTCTCTGGACGGAACCACAAACTCTTTGGCTCCCTAAGAGCAGCGGGAAAAGACGCATTAGACGAGCCTCGGGGTTGGGAAGATCAAAAGTCTGGCTAACCTGCAATAATAAGTATATTTAGTTCATGCCTATTTCACGGAATCACACTGTACTTACCCCTGGTGTTTTTCTAAACAATGTTGGGGTTTCTACGTCAACAAAACCTACAAAGTGGAAGAGAAACAAACAAAAACAGAAGGTCAATTAAGAGGCGGTTCAGAGACCGGAGAGATGGATGGGACATGAGAATGCGAGCCAAGTACTGA
>NW_017806669.1:0-212 GCF_001891065.2 Hippocampus comes | reverse complement strand
GTTGAAAATGAGACAAGAATCTCAAATGGTCATTTAAAAAAAAAAATTAAAAAAAGTAAGGAACAAGAGGACATGTCAAAGAGGGAGCACAGGGGGCGCTATTACAGAGCTGCGGGGAAATGAGCATTCTGAGGCTAAGGAGACAGACGGACAGAGACATGATGGATGGATGGCTAATTCCCGAGTAGGACGGAATTTGCTCAAGCTGCCAA
>NW_017806668.1:0-363 GCF_001891065.2 Hippocampus comes | reverse complement strand
TACAATTTTTTTGTAAGTAATGATTTTGTGTAGGGGTAGGGAAGATTCCTCCTTTGTAAAACAATGACGATCAAATGATGAGCATTTGTGGGTTTGAGGTCAATTTACTTGATTTGTTTTTTTGCATGGCCTTCTGGATCAAACATTCTCGTGGGTGCCCAGCATTGGAAAGAGACAAAAAAAATCTTGTTCTCTGAAAAGCATCTTTTTTTTCTTTTTTCAAGTGAAAAGAAAGACAATTAATTTGAGCCACTTTCGCAAAACTCACAGGATTCATCTCTCTTCAGAGTGCTAAACTCTGAAGATCTTAGTCAGGGGTAGGGAACCTTTTTTCCTATCTGGGGCTGTTTCAGTCTTGGTGCT
>NW_017806667.1:0-601 GCF_001891065.2 Hippocampus comes | reverse complement strand
CCATCCATCCATCCATTTTCTAATCAGTTTATCCTTACAAGGGTCGACGGCGTGCTGTAAACTAGAATCCTGAATCGAGAATTATTTTACAATCGAATGCACGTACATTGGTTTTGATGGAAAACTTGCCCCCAGCAATGTGGCGGTCGCGTAGGCACGTCGCCGGTACAGCCTGTGCCCTCGAGTAGGCGTCACGAGAGGACGTCACAAAAGCGTCCCTCGATCTCGTTCTCTCTAACTCTCGCGCGATTTTCTCCTTTCCTCCTCTTTCACTCCCTGTAGCCAACATGGCAGTCGGCAAGAATAAGAGGCTGACCAAAGGCGGCAAAAAGGGTGCCAAAAAGAAGATGTAAGTACGAAATACAGATAGTAGTGTATTAAAGAACCTGTTCACTTCAGTTCGCGACCGAAAACTCACTAAAACATTACCGGATGAGCGCGATATTTGGCGGATAAGTAAGGCTTCGGCTACTGTGGTCGTTGCGGCCCTGTGTCGTTCGAGCTTCGGCTTGAGGTTTTCTTTTGCCGTGTCCGTGGATGCATTTGGTTTAAATATTGGTTAATTTGGTAACTAACTTATTTATTGGCCGCGTAGTGATAA
>NW_017806666.1:0-456 GCF_001891065.2 Hippocampus comes | reverse complement strand
GCCGAGTTATTCTCTTGTAAATATTGCCCACATATAAGTCACGCGGAATGTAGCTGCTTTGAATCCCGCACACACACACACACACACGCACGCACGCTGTGCCTCCTGACGTCCTCCCCAAATAAGTTGAGCCTTTGGACTTGAAAGCATTTAGTGGTCTTACCTTGGGCTCAAAGAATGTACATGTGCTTGCCGTGTTTGGACAAGAGGTAAGGGCCACTTCCTGCCATTTAAATACATATTTTTTTCAAAAAGTGATTATTTTGTTTGCTTACTTGTATTTCTGCTAAATTGATGTCGGAAAACAGGACAGTAGCGCGTACGGAAGAGTCAACTAATCAACCAATGGGTGATTGCAAGTCATTTCTCTTGCTACGGTTTGTCGTTGTTTCGTTGTTAAAATATATATAAATATAAAAGGGGCAAGAAAGGGGCTGTGTTTTTTTTTTTTTTTTT
>NW_017806665.1:0-202 GCF_001891065.2 Hippocampus comes | reverse complement strand
ATAATTGCTCAGGACATTATTTCAGAGAGATAAGACGAACGGGTGCTTTGCTGATTTTGGTTGCATGGTGGACCCGATTATCGGTTCGTATCCATCCTGCTCGACACCCGTGTTTTTGGAATAAGAAAGGACGCCAGAAAACCCACGCAATCCCCGCGAGAATATGGAAGCTACCAATCATAAATATTGACCGAGATAACAT
>NW_017806664.1:0-202 GCF_001891065.2 Hippocampus comes | reverse complement strand
ATAATTGCTCAGGACATTATTTCAGAGAGATAAGATGAACGGGTGCTTTGCCGATTTTGATTGCATGGTGGACCCGATTATCGGTTCGTATGCATCCTGCTCGACACCCGTGTTTTTGGAATAAGAAAGGACACCAGAAAACCCACCCAATCCCCGCGAGATTATGCAAGCTACCAATCATAAATATTGACCGAGATAACAT
>NW_017806663.1:0-304 GCF_001891065.2 Hippocampus comes | reverse complement strand
TGAATCATAATCATTTTATGTTTGTACATTTTCCAAACTGCAATGTTGAAGTAATATCTTTTTTTTCTTTTTTCAAATAAAGGGATATGTGACGATAAGCGGTTCGGATAATGGATGGATAGATGGACACCATTTTCTTTTTTAGCTGATTAATTGATTAATCTGAAAATTATTGTCTGATTAAACAATTATTGAATAAATTGTTAGTTGCAGTACGTATTGTAATTCTATTCTTAAATAAATCGCCTTCAGTATTATTAGCGATGTTCCTAAAGTATGAATGTAACTTGTACTGTTTAAATAC
>NW_017806662.1:0-755 GCF_001891065.2 Hippocampus comes | reverse complement strand
GGGTTTACAGATGCCAAACCAAATGGACTGCTACTGCGCAAAACTGCCTCCCAAGGCTGAATTGTCCCTCTCTGTATCTTCAAATGGGGAGTAATTTGACATCATTTCAGTTGTATTTAACTTCAGAACTTTTATGGAGATTAGAAATGTTATCATGTTACATAAAACAGCGCCTACATTATTAAAACTTTTATGATGGTGACAGATTAAGCCTTAAGCCTTTACATTATTTCCTATGGGAAAAATAGTTTTGAAATGAAGTTGGCTGAGGTTGTGCTGCGGTTTCATTGCAGTGGTGCACAGTTATTAATTTGCTCCCTCTCTCGTGGATCTAAGCCAGGTAACCAAACCGAGTGCTGAATGTTCTTATTTAGCCGCAATTGCTGCTTTATAAGACACTTAAATTAAGAGAAAGAACCTGAGTTCGATGCTAAGTTTTAAAATGTCCGCTGCTGCTGTAAGCAAACAATGACTCACCTTGTTCCTATAGAGAGAGGGGCTGATTTGCAAATATTAATCTTAAAATGTCTGATAGTTCCGATCCAAAACTGAAAATCACTGCAATCAATAGATTGTTTTATACAACTTAACTTTATGACTGGTGACTGTATCAATTTGCTACGTGTGTCACAAAACTAGTCTTCATGTGCATTGATTACCATATTTTCACGCCCATACAGCGCAGTGTATTAAAAGGCGTAGTGTCAGTTACAGGTGCTATGTCCGTATTTAACACATACACAAGACACATTGGA
>NW_017806661.1:0-539 GCF_001891065.2 Hippocampus comes | reverse complement strand
GTTTTGTCTGCGTACATGCGGGCACAGTACTAAAGTAGAAGACTTTTTTTTTTTACAGTAATCCCGCTCAATACGCTGTATCGTTCTGATGGAATGAGCATTTTTCTGAAAAGCTGTCGATGCCACACTTTGGACGGAGCTCGGAAGCAGACCTTCATTCATGTCGAGAAAGTCGTCCACCATTATACAATTTTTCAGGGACGGCGGTTACTACAGTGGACAGCTCATCATCTTATCAGGTTACAGGGTGAATGAAAGGGTTAAAGTGATTGTGATCAATGATCTGTGAAACAAATAAAATGGGGGGGGGGCGTTCTTCTTACGTATCTAATCAAATGTCGTGGAGGAAAACTATTACCTCAAACTGAGCAGCTAATATCTTTTCGACGTGTTTCCTCCTTTTCCGAACCTTTCAGCTGTTTTCTTCTTTTTTTTTTTCGTCAGCGTCACGAACGGGTTCTCCACAGCAGTGGACCGGCACCGGTCCGCACAAAAAGATGAAATAACTTACATTACTTCCATTTTCTTCATTTTGGAAT
>NW_017806660.1:0-385 GCF_001891065.2 Hippocampus comes | reverse complement strand
AAACTCATCAATTTAATAAAAGTGAAAAAAAAAGAAAACCTTTTTTTTTTTTAATCGTGTGCTTCATAAAGAAAACCTAGGCATATTGCCATATCACATATTTAAAAATACAAGAATTCTCATTAGAAAAAAAAAATCCCACTTTTGCCACAATATTAAAAATGAGGATAAAACTTGACTCTTCAAATCATCTGCTTCTTGAAAAAGAATCACAAGGAATAAAAAAATCAATGATTTGATTAAAAAGATAAATTATTAACATAAATATGTAGTTACAGCTATTTTTTAAATCCCCCTCCTAAAAAAATTAAACATATGTTAATTATCTTGTGCTTCTTAAATATACTAAAGATACGTTGCTCATATCAACACATAATGATCATTA
>NW_017806659.1:0-877 GCF_001891065.2 Hippocampus comes | reverse complement strand
CTTTTCCAGCGTGTCCTCAGAGGGATCCCTCTGCTGAGCTGTGGTGGCCCATGCCCCCCATTCGGGTCCCCCAATTGCTGTACGTCCTGGAAACCTACGGCACCACTGTACTGGGGGTGCTCATGCTGGCAGACTGTGGCCTGCGATTAAGTCCTGGTGCAGAAGGCTCTACGAGATGTGTTCTCCCCACAAGATACTCTGGACCCACTCCTTGTTCTTTTAGTCAAACTCCTCTTTCACCTTTGTGTTTTCGATGTGCATATGTATGCTTGGGTCCTTGTGGGTGGGGTGGGTTCATTTTTTAACCATGTGAAGCACTGAGTTACATGGTCATGAATGAAAAGCACTCCACAAATAAAATGATTATACTGTATAAACACTGGGACTTTGTAATTTATTTAAAATGAGAATCATGTCTGCAGACAGACAATTTAATTGACTTAGATTTAACGCCCTCATTTAGGTTAAATTGCGATGTCAGAGGCAGAAGATGAGCCGTTCCCAGTACTACATAAATCGATGCCATTGATCTGTCCACACTTTGCCTGTTGTTTTATGCTATAGCAATCAATTTAAAGTAGTGAAAATGGCTTGAGAACAAATCTATAAACTGCAATGATCTATCAAATACTACCACTTTATGAAGTCATGATGCTGTATGTGTTTTAAATATAATAAAAATGTTTGTTATTCAAGTACAGTAAATGTTAGTGATTGTAACTACAGTTTACTTCAATTATAATTGGGTTAAAAAAAAGTACAGGATTGAAGTTTGCCATGTATACATATGATATCGTTGCTCAGCTGTGATAGCAAAACCAGTTACCAAGAGTACCATAACCCAAGTGCTGACTGACCTGCAATGAAGTGCATGCAG
>NW_017806658.1:0-390 GCF_001891065.2 Hippocampus comes | reverse complement strand
AGGAATATTAATTTAGAAGAAGTAGTTTTTGCTATCGAACAGCTCAAAGCGAACAAATCACCCGGAGTTGATGGCCTCACAGCAGAGTTTTATAAAACCTTCATAAAAGACATAGCTCCATTTCTCCTTGAAGTTTTTTTAGAAAGCATCGAGAAAGGTTGTCTTCCCCCTTCTTTAACACAGGGATTGATTACTTTCATACCAAAACCAAAATGAGATCATACCTTCATTGAAAACTGGAGACCCATTTCTCTATTAAATAACGACTATAAAGTGTTTGCTTCCATTATAGCTAGGAGAATCAAAGGTGTACTCGACCCCATTATTGATGAGGTTCAATCCGGTTTTATGAGTGAACGACACATTTCTAATAATATCAGGCTCGTCCTA